>NW_026652284.1:94275533-94419891 GCF_009828535.3 Hylobates moloch
TAAATAAATAAATAAATAAATAAATAAATAAATAAATAAAAAACTAAGAATTCCTGGGAGGTGGGGCTGAAAAAATTGGCCTTTTTAAAAATTTGCCAAGTGATCACACAGGCACTAAATCTTCAGACTTCCTAGAGTGGATATCGAAATATATTAACAATGAGAAATAAGAAATAAAATTATAAAGAGAAAAAAAGTGTGAAAAGGTAGAGGAATGAAGGAACAATTTGCTTATTAATATTGATAGGCATACTCAAGTATTTTTAAAAGTATCAAGAAAAGTAGTTTTAAATGTAACAGTAAATGTATTTAAGGCGGTATCAGTGCATATTAAATCACGGCCTTTTTATCATTGAAAAAATTGAAACATATAAGATCAGTGGACAAGGGCACGATATGCTGTAAGAAATGGTGGGAAAACAACTTAAAGATACATAACATCTTTATTTTTAGGAGATGATAGTTTGATCTTCTCAAATAGAATTTAAATATGTATGATTCATTATAGCAACTGAAAATATAGTGTTTTGAAATGCTAGTGCAAATATGAGATCCCGAAGTAGCCAACAGTTGTGTAATTATTCAAAGACACTTTCATTTATTTCTATAATTCGTGTTTTATTTATTCTCAGTTCTCAACCTCTAGCAAGGACTTTGTCATCAAACTCATATCTCTTTAAAATCTAGAGTTTAAACAAGCAAACTGATTAAGCCTTTTAACAGTCTGCATGTCTATTTATTCCAACAGCTTAGACTGCTGTCATGGCTCTTGTGTAGGTATTCCCCTTTCACTATTTTCTCCCTTCAGGTGACCCCACGGTGGCATCCTCTCTGTTTTCGAAGTGAAAACTCTTTCCCTTTGCCTCAAGGCTTGGCTTCAGCTGTTCCTCTAAGGCCATTCTTAACTTGTGTCAGAAAGTTTTTACTGGGTTCTGATTCTGAATATATTCCAGGCTGCTCTAGTCTGATGGTCTTATTCTTTCAGCAAAGGATCGTTAATACCAACTCTGGTAGGTTTTGAGCTTGGTGCTAAAAATGAAGACATCTAATTACCAGCTAACCTATAAGAATAATTTAGCTTTGATAAACCTCATATTTCTACGCAGAAAAACAGAAATAATAATGCTATTATTATTTAGTGAGGATTAGTGAGGATTATTTAGTGAGGATTAGTGAGGATTATTATTTAGTGAGGATTTAGTGAGAATTACATAAAATCATATTCTTCATCCTATTCCTGATTCTGCCTTAAATGATGTAACTCAGTGTATGACATTAAGAGGAGACCAAGAAGTAGCAGAGACTATTATTATCAGCACATGTAAAAATATTAGAGATTTATAATTCTAGTGAATGTCTTTATGTATTGTTGAAGCACCTCTAAACCAATTAGTACCTAAGTTCCTATTTCCTTTCTTAAAAACTTAGAACTACTGTTCTGGATGCAGGCCAAACCCTTTCTTGATTATTCAATCTTGTACACAGACTCCAGTCAATTCTCAGATTATATTTGTATAACCAGAACTACGATATTTTTCATTGAATGTAACCCACAAGCCAAATGGTCCAAGGGCCATCTATGTTAGAATTACTAGGGGTAGAAGTATATATTAATAGTGTAGATTCTTATACCACACTCTGGAACTACTGAATAAAAGTCTCCCAAAGCAGAACCTAGACTTGTGAACATACAAAGAGGTTATAGGTTGAATGTTGATACAATGTTAATATTGAGTTTGGCATGCCTGACTTTCTGTCTAGCCATTAACTACAGCAAAGCTAAACTCTAGAACTCAGAAAATAATTGACAGAGACAAAACTAGAAGCCAGGTACTAATTTCCAAAGTAGTGCCCTTGTGTCTATTCTGTGATCGTTTCAAGAGACAAGTTATTCACGATATAGCAAATCTAAAGATAGTTATCTAAAGATAGTCACATTGCAAGTTTTTAGGGATACTATCACATACATCCTTAAAATGTTGCTGTGTGAATTTTATCGTTTTAGACAAAATCAGGAGTAGGATGAAGTGAGTAAGCAATAACTTCAGGTGCGAAATGCCAAGAGTCACCAAAAAGCCTCAGTAGTTCAGATAACATTTTCATGCAATATTTTTAAAAATCTACATTAATTTAGAATATCCATGATGAACAAAATATCAAAACATTATATAAAGGCATGACAAGTATTTCTGATTTTACCTTTTGACCCAGATTCTAATATGGTTTGGCATATACTGATTCTAGTACACCCAAATTAAAAATGTTGAGTTACTATGGAAATAGATGAATGAAAAGAAAGTCTCTTGCCTATGAGGTATTTAAGATTTTGCTGAGATACAGACAACTGAAGAAATCTTTATTTTACCATAGGTACTTAAGAATGTATATTATGAACTGAATTGTGTATACCCAATATTCATAAATTGAAGCCCTAGCCCCTACTGTCTTAAAATGTGATTGTATTTGGAGATAGGACCTTTATAGGGGAATTTAGTAAAATGAGGCCCTTAGGATCAGCCCTAATCCAATCTAATGTTCAGATATGCAAATAAGATGAGAGCATACAGAGAGAAACACCGAGAGTGTGCACACACAGAGAAAAGGCCTTGGAGAAAACACAGAGAGAAGGCAGCCATCTGTAAGCCATGAAGAGAGGCCTCAGAAGAAACCAAACCACCCACAACTTCCTGCCTCGAAAAGAATGAGAAAATAAATTTTTGTTGGGTAAGCCACCCAGTCGGTGGTGTTTTGTTATGGCAATCCTAGCAGGCTGATACAATGCCTGCTTATGGTGGTAGTAGTGGTTCCGCTCTTTTTAGAAAGTGATTACACTAGAACCTTTTTTGAAAGGATAATAGTTGGCCAAGGGAAAGGTATAGGAAAGGTAATTTGCCAGGTGGACAAAAGTTTTAATGTGTGAATGAATAAATGAATAAAATGAGTGAATGCCAGCCGGGTGCAGTGGCTCATGCCTGTAATCCTAGAACTTTGGGAGGCTGAGGTGGGCAGATCACCGGAGGTCCAGAGTTCGAGACCAGCTTGGCCAACATGGTGAAACCCTGCCTCTACTAAAAATACAAAAAAAAATCAGTCGGGCATGGTGGCACCTGCCTGCAATCCCAGCTCCTCATGAGGCTGAGGCAGGAGAATCACTTGAACATGGGAGGCCAAGGTTGCAGTGAGCCGAGATCGCACCGCTGCACTCCAGCCTGGGCAACAGAGCAAGACTCCACCTAAAATAATAATAATAATAATAGTAATTAGTGAATGCCTTCCTGGCAAAGTATATCATATAGATACATATATTTAGATTTCATGATATTGCTCTGGCATTAAAGTGCAATGTAAAGCATCAATAAGTTTGTGATAAGAAATTAAAATATGACATTTGATGTATCAAATTAAATGCAATTCTATGTCAAAAAATGTAGTAGGATCTGAAATCTGGGATTTTGCTATGAGATGAAACCTATGGCTTGGAAGATACAAAAATATTGAGATATTTAATTTAAACTTATTTATTCATCCACCAATGAGAAAAAAAAGGAATGAGCTCTTTCACAATTTGCACTATTCTCAAAACATACTCCATTATTTTGTGCAATATTATATATCCAGACGGACGATAAGCAAAATCTACCTCAAATATAAATCAAACCTGAAGAACTATTAGAGGTGGAAAGGAATTTTGTTGCTTGTATTAACCTATAAGAATATAAAATAAGTGAGGCACAGTGGCTCACTCCCAGAACTTTGGGAGACCGAGTTAGGAGGTTTGCTTTAGCCCAAGAGTTCCAGAGCTGCCTGGGCAAAAAGCAAGATCCTGTCTCTAGAAAAAAATTAAAAATTAGCTAGGCGTGGTGGTTGCCTGTAGTCTCTGCTATTCAGGAGGCTAAGGTGGGAAGATTGCTTGTGCCCAGGAGTTTGAGGTTGCAGGGAGCTATGATTGTACCACTGCACTCTAGCCTCCAACCTAGGCAACAAGGGACCAAAAAAAAGAAAGGAAAAGAAGGATATGAGAGAGTCATAGTCATTACTATCTCCTTCTAATAAAAAGAAATCACACACACACACACACACACACACACACGCGCACACACATACACATACACATGCAACTAATAAGAACAAATTAGCTACATTCAGTGATAAAATTCAATTTTATTTAGTTTTATAGGCAATATGTCAGCATTTATTCTTTCTAATTACTGAAATTTTATGTCTTCATCATTTACTCTTTAAGCCAGAAGGGTTATGCCTATATGCATTTTGCCCTTTTATTTTAAAGTAAGCATTTATACATGAATATTTGTATCCAATCTAATTCACGTCAAATTCAATTATAAAAAAAGGAAAACTAAGTGTTTCCACAGCTAAAATATAAGTTGTAATAAATGGCAAAATATTTCACCAAAGGAAACACTCTAAATACAGATAAATTTTCTGTGAATTTATAATAATTTTTTAAGAAACACAAAATCCAATATTAAACAAATACTTCCAGGGAGAAGTTTAGGATAAGCTTTTTACTAAATTCAGACAAAGACATTACTACCTCATTTATTAAGTGAATGCAAATATTATAAATAAAATATTAGTAAACTGCATTCAGCAGTATGTATATATGATAATACATTATGGACAAATTAGGTTTATCCCAAGAATGTAAGGTTGGTTTAATATTAGTAATATAAGTTATGAAGGTTTGGATATGAACAAATAGAAAAATCATGTGATTTCTCTAAGTGCACAAAAAGTGCTAAATAAAATTCAACCTATAGTTACAACTTTTAAGCATCAAGGTATCAATAAAGGATAATTTTGAGCTAATAAAGGACAGATACATAAAATAAAACTAGAAAAAACACTTTTGAAGGGTGTATTTTGAAAGTTGTTATATAAGATGAGGAAACAGACAAGAATGCTTCTGACACCCATTCTTCAGGAAAAAAAATCAAATTATAAGAAAAAACAAACAAAGGCAATTTTTGCAAGTATGATTGCTTAAGGAGAAAACCATAAAAATAATCCAAAAATACACAATGAAAATATATTAAGAATATTTTCTGATTACAAAATCATTATATAAGTAGAATTTGTAAATATCCCTAGTTATTAGTTAATAATATAAGCAAAAAACAAAGATAAAATAGCAAATAAAATGTAAACTTTTTTAGAATAAATGAAGGTAAAAATTATGCCTTCATAGACAAAAGTACAAAATTATATTGAAAATGTAACAGGGACTTGCAAAAAAGTGAGATGTATTATAGAATAGATTAGAAGTCTATCATATAGATGCCAATTCTCCACAAGCCTATCTATAGATTAAATGCAATTTCAAATCATATTTCAAAAGGTACTGTTTTTGTCTGTCTGTGTTTGTGTGTGTGAGAGAGAGAGAGACTTCTCACACCCTCTATTTTTTTTGTTTTTTGGTTTGAGACAGAGTCTCACTCTGTCACCTAGGCTGGAGTGCTGTGGCATGATCTCTGCTCACTGCAATCCGCCTCCTGGGTTCAAGCAATTCTCCTGCCCCAGCCTCCTGAGGAGCTGGGATTACAAGCACCCACTACCACGCCCAGCTAATTTCTGTATTTTTAGTAGAGATGAGGTTTCACCATGTTGTCCGAGCTGGTGTCAAACTCCTGACCTCAGGTGATCCGCTTGCATCGCCCTCCCAAAGTGCTGGGATTACAGGTATGAGCCACCACACCTGGCCTCACACTCATTCTAAAATGAACATGGAAGAACAAGGGTCACAGATAATCAAGACATTTGCAAAGAATTTAAAATTTAAATGATTTTTTTCTGTCAAAATCAAAACTGAATATAAAGCTTTAAGACAGGATGATATAAGCAGAAGGGCAGAAATGTAGAAAATATGCAGCATAAGAACAATTCGTTGTATATGTAGTACTTAGTCTATAACAGAATGGGTCTTGAAAATCAGACAGCTCAAAAAATGGCGGTAATCAATACATTTTGCAGCAAATATTTGCAATTCAAAAAACTCCTTATGTTATACCACAAATAAAAATGAACTTTACACTGATTAAAGACTTCAATTAAAAGGTAAGACTAAGAAATGCACAAATGCTATTAAGAAAGAAAATGAGAATTTTTTTTTAATAGACCATGTGAAAGGAAATATTACTTAAGCCACATGGAAATAAAGCTACAAACTATACAGAGAAAAATAGATACATTCATTCAAATTCAAATTCAGAAATTTATAGTTTTAATTTTCACATAATCCTATAAAAGCAATGAGGAGAGAAGCCACAAAGATATTCTCAACAAAGTACAGTTGATTTTCATTGTTTGCAGTAATAAGTGTTATAAAATCACCCTGAGCACTAATTTTACAAATACTGACATATTGCTCCTAGAAGAGATACAGGGTTAGGTTCCTGTGAGCCTGTGGTCACAACATTTTTATCAACTGACCAATGCATAACCTTCTTTTATGTATGATTTTGTTTAATAACACCTTTTTAATATATATATTATTGATTAATTGACAATAACTTATGGCCAATTGCACCACAACTCATGCCTGATTAAAGCTTCTCTAACACATGTATTTACTCTGTAAGGCACAACATTACCTCCTTGCACTTACTAACACTAGACAGCACTTAATTACTATGCTTAGGGGGCATTTTCAATGCTGAAATCACCAGCAAAAAAAAAAAAAACACACACCCACAAAAACATGAGAAATATGACACTGTGTAGACCATGAAGAGAGTGCTTATTTATAGTATGAGAGCACAAACCTGAAAACAGAATGTCGACTTGGTCTGCCTCAGCTGGGATTGTGCATGTTCAAAGCGCAACTCAAATATTTTGCTGTTCCATGCATATCTGCTAATGAGCACAAAGCACTACAAATATTGATTGTAGCATTACCAATTAATTTTGGCAAGGAGGCAAATTTGCAAATATGGAATCGGCAAATACGGGGTCTGCAAATACTTATTCAAATACTAAATGAAGATTCACTGGATTAATATTTGGAATATATAAAATATTCCCTATGAATTCATATAAAAGAGTAAAATAATCCTGTAGAAAATAGGCAAAATGTGTTCAAAATTTGTCATAAAGAGAAGTCATGGCCAACCTTTTTAGTAATCAGGGAAATGTTAATTCAAAGCATGATTTTAATATTCCTTCCTAAAGATTATAGTGAATTATAAAGCCTAATAGTAAGAAATATGGGTGAGAATGTAGTACGATAGGATCACAATAATATTATTTTTAGTAGTATATATTGAATTAACTATGTTAAAAACAATTTAACATTTTATATCATAAAATTAAATGTTCATTTTCTACACCAAGCAATTCAATCTAAGATATATGCCAATGGGTAATTTCTTGAACTTGTGTACCAAGAGTCAGGTATAAGAATATTCAGCTCTGTATTTTCATAGTAGCAAAAATATGTAAACATCACAAATGCATATCCACAGTGGAATGGACAAATAAATTATGCCATCTTTATGTAAAGGAATACATAGGAATATTCAGAAGTAATAATGAATGAAGTCGTTCATCAACATGAGGAAATCATCATGAGTGGATTTCAAATAGATAATGCAGAAGCACAGAAGCAAGTGATAGAAGAATACATATAATGGAAACTGGTTAAACCGTTTTATAAAACAGATAATATCAAAAAATATTTGGGAATTGATAATACAAAATCCAGTTGTGAAAGATAGAGTGAATTGTAAATATGGTGAGATTCCTCAGAGAGCTTTTAATATGAAGGTAACATCCTATTATTTGTTAACTGATGATTATATAGATGCCATTATACTATTTTCCTAAGCTATAACTTTCATGTGTTTGTATAGTATCAAAATAAAATAATAACATCGAGATTACCTAAGAAATAAGAACATAGTTTGGCTCTTAAATTTGTAGAAGGCTCTAAGGTTTGTGATTTATTTTACTTCACGAAACTTGATGAGACTGAAATATAGACATACATATGAAAACATGAATCTGTTTTAGATGTTTTGTTAGGTAAAATCATTCACAAGGCCTAGAGCCTTCTACAAACGAGAGGTAAACCATATTGTTACTTCTCAGGTAATTTCAACTTTACTGTTTTTATTTTGATCAAGAAGAAAGAAATACCATAGTCAGTTCCCTTAGGAGAAAGGAAACTGCTTCGTGCTCTGTTTGTTTTTTAACACATTGAACAACATTCTGAGTCATTTCCTCCCAAAACTTAAGTTATAAAAAACACTTCCATATCGTTATTCTCTGTTGAAATTTAAAGTAGAAGGAAGGAGTTACAGATAACAAGACACCAAATTAAGTTTAGCTGCATAAGTTTAGTCTAACTCCTGTTTTGTTTTTTCCATACCTCAATCGCAGCTTGCTCTGAATATCTAAGTTCCATTCATTTTGCAAAATATGCTCTTTTTTAGCATTAAATTAAAATTCTTGCAATGAGAACAAGAAACCAAAGAAGTATATTTGTAACTACTGAAAAACAAATTCAGCGGCCTTTTTGATAAATACATTTTTAAAGTAGGATATATTTAATTGGATTCATGATAATTAACTATAGGTTCAAATGTAAAAACAATGCAACTCCAGTCAAATAACGAGTGTTCAATAAATAGTAGGCATTATTATCATTATTCTTTTCTGCAGTGTAAAGAATCCATAATCAAGAATATTTCTCTAACTTTTGGTAACAGGTAAAATAATAAACACGAGTTTTGTTATTATTGAGTCTATAACAATTCCTTAGGGAAAATTTATGTGGTTTACTTTTCTAGCTTTTATAGACCAATGCAAACTATTGTGGCATGACCTATCTGAAAATTCAAGGTAAAATATTTATTTATTTATTTATTTGATTGAGATAAGGTCTCAATCTGTCACCTCGGCCGGAATGCAGTGGCACAATCACAACTCACTGCAGTCTCAATCTCCTGGGCACAAGTGATCCTTTCACCTCAGCCTCCCAAGTAGCTGAGACCACAGACGCAGACAATCATGCCTGGCTAATTTCTTTTATTTTTTAATTTTTTTGTGGAGATTGGGTCTCCTTATGTTGCCCAGGATGGTCTGAAACTCCTGGGCTCAAGCCATCCTCCCACCTTGGCCTCCCAAAGTGCTGAGATTACAAGCATAAGCCACCAGGCCCAGTCTTCATTTGTTTACAACATGCTTGAACTGGGTAAAAGAGGAATTCTTTAGGTGACCATAATCTGTCCAGAGGGTTGAGTTACGTACCCACTGATTACCATGGAAAGTATGTGTTGATCCCTAGAGGCATGAAAAGCTTCTTTTAATTGACCATGCCTGTAGATGGAAGGGGAATGGTCTGTGCAAGATGGGAAATCAGATTGGAGGCACCTTTTATAAACCCATAAAACCATCACCATGTGAACCAGAAAAAGAGAAAATATTGTTCTAGGGAAGCAAACACTCGGGATATACTCTTATTTTGGCCTTATATCAAAAGAAATAGGGGGGAAAAGGTAGAAAGTCTTCCCCAGAAAATTTCTAACCACAGCAGTCATGCCAATGTACTTGCATTTGAATTTCAGGCCACCACAATGCGGCCTGAAAATGTGCTGAAGACATAATTTTGGTCATTCCTGATAATCTCCACATTAAAAGCACATATAAATGTTGCCAGAGGGCTCAGAAGGGTCTTCAGAGGCTGCTGAGACCCCAGTTTCAGCAGGTTTCCAGGTTTTTGACACCGTCATGAGAAAAAATTCCGGGACTAGTCAGATGGAAGTGAAAGGCAACAAGCCTTTATATTGCTAAGCTAAGTACAAGCTTAAGAGAGAAGTGCAGGTTTGCTCATGAGAATAAGATGTGGACAACAGAGTTCAGGTTTCTAATTTTATGTGTGTTTCTTTAATTAGGGTTGAAATAATCATTAGGTATTCTACAAAAGAAAAGGATTTCAGGAGACCCCAGTATCCATCTCGTTCTCCCTTGTTTAAGTTTGCCTGAAAGTGTCATGGACATGTTACCTTGGCCAGGGTTTTGGCCATTTTTTCTCCTTTATTTTGTGTTTTTATCACCCTGTGGTTTCTTTGCCTACTTCCTGTTTTAGCTGCTGTTTGGGTTTTTCCATCCTTCTGAGACCACGCAGTGCCATTCCTACCTCATGAACACAATTTCTCTCTTAAGGAATCAAGACATCTATGTTAAATCCACTCTTCAAAGAATTTCTACAGAATAACATTTCCACAAAAAACTGCTAATAAAAACATGATATGTACATGAGAAAATAAGCCACAACAAATAAGAATGTGCAGAAATAGGCAGTGGCAGTATCTGATTAATAAAGACTGAAGAATAGAAACTAGCAAATGTTGGACAGAAAATAGAATATTGAATATATACATTTACATTAAAGTGAACATTGAACATATAAAGATGAAATAAACAAAAATACGTACTGTTTTGAAAAACAACCAAAACAAAATCCCATATACACACACACACACGCACACACACACACTCTACATGACACACACACACACACACACACACACACACACACTACATGAAATTGAAAATCAATGCCCTAGGGAATAAACGAAGAGAGAGTTAGTGAGCTGGAAGATTTAAAGATGTTAATCAGGGAGTTGGAAGAGAGCTCCTATAAGTTGAAAATATAAAAGGACTTGAAGAATAGAATAAAAATGTTAAAATGTGTTTTTCATGCAAGAGAGAATAGAAATCATGGGTGAGCGAAGTTTTTTTTTTTTAATAAAAGTTACATGAATGATCTAACAGTGATAAAAGGCTCAAATATTAGACTCAGGAAGCCTGATCAAAATAAAAAAATACTAATAGAAATATATCTCTATAAAGATATATTCTTACAAAATGGAAGAACCCACAAAACACTTTTTAAAAAGCATTAAAGCAGCCATAGAGAAGAAACAAAACTAAACAAACAAAAAATATACAACACAACTATCTACAAAGGAGCAGAGCTTAGACTGATTTCTTATTTGCCTGTATGGGGCTGTTAAAACAGAAAATGTGTCAGAAAGTAATAAAGTGAATCTATAATTGTATGCCAAAATTTATTCTTTATGAATAATGATAAAATAAATACTTTTCAGACCAAACATGAAAAAAATACCATCAAAATACCATCAGCATAAAATGGTAGCTTTTGAAAAATAGCCTTTGAAAAAATAAAGGATAGTCGAAAACTATTTCTGAAGAAACTTTTGGAATGCAGAAAGAAATCTTGACTAAAAAGTTATCATAAATTAATTCTATATAATGGCTTGCTTGGCTGGTATAAAAGTCAAATTTGGTCTGATATGTGTCATTAAGATTAAGACGGCTCTAAAATCTTGGGCAAAATAGTCTAAAATTTTAAGTGATTGCATTGGAGTTAAATAATTTAAAATGTATTTTTATATTCAGGAATAGGGTAAGAATATAAGTTGACTATAATTTTATGTTCAATACATATTTTAAGCTTATAAGGTAGGCTGGGAGCTGTGGTTTATGCCTATAATTCCAACATTTTGGGAAGTCAAGGCTGGAGGATCGCTTGAGGCCAGGAGTTCAAGAACATCCTGGACAATATTGTGAATACTTGTCTTTACCAAAAATTTGATACAAACAAACAAAAAATAGATGGACGTGGTGGTGTGAGCCTGTGGTCCTAGCTACTAGGAAAGCTGAGGTAGGACAATCGCTTGAGTCTGGGAATTGAAGACTGCAGTGAGCCATGATTGTGCCACTGCACTCCAGCCTGGGAAACAGACTGGTTTGAAAAGATATTCAAATACATACATTGTGGGGATTTTTAATATTTATATTATGATCATTGTAAATACACATACAGTCATAAGAAACAGCACTCTTCACTCAGTCTCAACATCATGCATAAACCACAGTACATTATAAGCAGGTAATTGACATTGATAAAATTGTTTAACCATATTTAGATTTTTCTAATTACATGCTCTCCTTTGTGTGTGTTTGGATGTGGATTTGTAGGAAAATTTATCACATGTGTAGACTCATGTGACCATAACCAGAGTCAAAATGTAGAACAGTTCCATCGTCACAAGGATCCTTGTTGTTGTCCTTTTCTAACCACCACTTCCCCACTTCTCTCCTTCTCCATAACTCCCCATCCTTAATACCTGTGAACCAAAATAGCTTCCTTTCCCCATAATTTTGTCAATCAAGGATGTTATACAAATGGCATCACACAGTATGCAAATTTGGAGGATTGACATTTTTTCTTAAAAAAGCTTTCTTCTTCCTTTCAAGTATCTTTACGACTCTGTCAAAAATTAGACATTCTTGTGTGCATTTATTTCTGGTCTCTCTATTCTAATCCACTAATCTCTTCAGCTATGCCACACTGTCTTGATTACTATGGCCATGTAACAATTTAAGTTCCCAGATATGTTGTCTAAGTTGTTTGGTATATCTACAGTTTCTTTCTTTTTATTGTTGAGTCACAGTTCATGGTACGCTTGTACCAATGTTTGTTTAACCATTCACTTAGTAAAGGGCAGCTGACTTGTTTCCAGTTTTTGCCTATTATCAATAAGAGTGCTACGAGTATTTATGTACAGTTTTTGTGTGAACGTAAGTTTTTATTTCTTCCTGATAAATGCCTAGAAGTGAAATCATTGGGTCTATGCTAGCTGCATGTTTAGGTTTTAATAACTTACCCCCAATTTTTTGATGATGGCTATACTACTTAAAATTACGACCAGAACAGTTTGAGCAAAGTATGAGTCATCTAGTTTCAGTGCATCCTTGCCAACAATGGATGCCGTGATTGTTTTCTCATTTTAGCCATTCTGATAAGTATGTAATATTAATGTATGATTTTAAGTTGTATTTCCACAATGTCTAATGAAGATTACCACAGGTTCATGTACTTATTTTCCGTCTGTACAGCCTCTTTAATGAAACGTGTCTTTGTGTTTTACCCATTTTCTAATTGAATCGTTTTCTTATTTAATTTTTTTCTGTTCAGTTTTGTGAGGTGTGCATATATATTCTAGGCACAGGTCCATTGTTGGATGTATGTTTAGCAAATACTTTATCCCTCTGTATAAACTTGTATTTTCATCCTCTTAACATGGTTTTTTGCAAAGTAGAAGTATTAACCTTGATAAGCTCCAGTTTTTTGTTTTTATTTTTATTTTTTATTTTATGGGTTGTGGTTTTGGTGTCAAATATAAAAAGTCTTTACAAAGTTGTGGAGCTCTAATATTTTTATATATTTTAATAAAATTAAATTATGTTTTAACATTTAAGTTTGTGATCTATTTTGAGTTAATTTTTTATTTAAAATAAAACGTTTAAGTCAAAGTTCTATGTTTTTATCCAATACCTGTACTAATGCTCCATCACCATTTGCTGAAAAGGCTATTCTTCCTCCCTCAAATTACCTTTGTGCCTCCTTCAAAACTTAGTTTGGACATATTTGTGTGGGTCTACTACTAGGTTTTTATTCTGTTTCTTTGATTTTTTTTTTCTGTTCCTCCACCAATACCACGCTGGTGTGATTGCTGACTCTATATTATACCTTAATTTTTAGCAGAGTAAATCATCCCAATTTTTTCTTCTTTTAAAATATTTTTATAGCCTGGGTGGCAGAACAAGACTTGTGCCTTTCTATATTAAATTTTATAATGAACTTGTCTCTGTCTACAAAATAAACCTTACTGGGAGTTTGATAAGGATTGCCTTAAACTTCCGGATTAATTTGGAGATAATAAACATCTCTACTATGTTGAGCATAGTATATCTTTGATTTCTTGCCTCAGATTTTGTATTTTTAATATATAGATTCTATATATTTTGTGAAGATTTTATCTAGCTACATAATTTACTTTGGAACAATTGCAAATTATATTGTGTTTTTAATTTTGGTTTGTACAAGTTCTTTGTGGTACACAGAAATTCAATTGATTTTTGTGTGTTGATCTTGTATTCTACAACCTTGCCCAATTCACTAATCAATTCTAAGAGTTTTCAAAGATAATTTAGGATTTTCTATGGTTATTATGCATCATCTATGAGCAGAGATAATTTTATTTATTCCTTTCAAGTTACTGTGCCTTTTATTCTTCTTTCTTGCCTTACTGCACTGGCTATATTGAGTAAAATCGTTTAGAGTTGGTATCCTTGCCTTGTTCCTGAAATTTAGGGTGATAGAGTCTAGATACAGACTGCTAAGACAACTGGGTTTTTCTCCAAAAAAAAAAAGAGAAATATCTCATTCGTCACCTGTACAAACGCAAAAATATCAGTTTTAGATGAATCTAGAGTTTTAATATGAAGAGGGACATATGCCAATTTTAAAAGAAAATGCAAAGAGACAATTATATGACCTTAAGGTAGCAGACCTTTTTTTTCATTCTATTAGAATATACATAACATAAAATTTACTGTGGTAATCATTTTTAAGTATACATTTTAGAGGTGTCACATAAATTAACATTATTGTGCAACCAAATCTCAAGAACCATTTTCATCTTGCAACACTGAAATTCTAGGCCCATTAATTAACAACTCCCAATTTTCCCCTCTCCTATGCCCCGGAAACCACCATTCACATTTCTCTATCTCTGAATTTGACTACAGGTACCTCATGTAAGGTGAATCACGCAACAATAGCTTTTTAAAATACTGCACAAAGCACAGAAGATAAAAGATATATAAAATGGATGCACCAGAAAAACTATAAACTTCAAAAATACCATAACATAATGGAAAATTAAGCCATTAACTTGGATAAGACAAGTTTAATATATAACAGAAACATAGGACTACTCTCCAGAAAATATATAAGAAATCCTCTGCATCAAATAACTGAAAGAACAACTTAATAGAAAAGTGGGAAGATTCACAGAAAAGAAAACATGAACAGCCAATGCACATTTGGAACAATATTAGTTCTATTTCATAAATATTAGCATTAAAATCACAGTGCAATGCCATTTCAGATCTACCAGTTGACAGGATTCAAACACTGACAATATGTTGCTGAACATTTGGAGTAAAGGCATTTCTTTTTTTTTTTTTAATTATACTTTAAGTTCTAGGGTACATGTGCACAAAGTGCAGGATTGTTACATATGTATACATGTGCCGTGTTGGTTTGCTCCATGTGGGAATTGAACAATGAGAACACTTGGACACAGGGCGGGGAACATCACACACCGGGGCATTTCTTATTCATTGCTGGTGGAACTGTAAATCAGATCAATCACTTTGAAAAACAGCTGTATTTACCTATTAAAGTCAACTAGAACCCTGTAATTTTATTCTTCTGTATATTCTCTAGAAAAACCCTTGACTAAATGTTTCACATGGCTTATATTAAGATTATCTAAACAACATTTTTTTGTAAATCATGAATGTACCTCAACAATAGAATGCATAAAATATTAGCAGATATTATGGGCATATTATATATGATATATTTCAAAAACAATTTCAGTAGGATATCTAAAAGTACATCATGGAATATGTACAGTTTTATTCAATTTATATAAATGTAATTAATTCATGAAAACAAAAGTGTTAAATTTAGGAATACATATATTAGGTAAAATTTTAGAAAAATGTTTAATGATAAACTCTGGCTAGATTAGTTATAAGAAAGAAGGGAACAGGGTATGTTTTGAGAGGGATTCCTTGGGTGATAGTAAGTAAAATATAAATATTGTGTATTTTTAGATGAATGATTATTGTCTTACTATTATTTCGTACATTCATTTTTGCATTCATCACTCTTGTTTCATAGATAATACATTAAAATATTAAGAGAAATCATGAATATGGTCTAAACATTTAAGATAAAATGTTAAATTTAGCATGGGCCACTTTCATTTTCAAACAACTTCTTCTATTACAGTAACATAGGTGAGACAATGAAATAACTTTATTGCTTATTCATATAATATGCACTGTTTCATAGAATTTAAATATATTTCATGAAGATGAAGATTTGCTCATTTTATTCATTATTACAGTTGCTATCTTGAAGAGTCCCTCGAGTAGAGTAAATGCTTTATTTCTTTTTGTATGATAGAGTCTCGTACTGCTTCTAATGAAATAAATGAATGAAAAATATAGTGGTGCACTATGTTATACCTGCATTCAGCTATTTACAATCTAATAAATACATCAAAAAGCACACATTTGCTTGTATTTCTCAAGAGTAGTTGCCAACATTTATACATCTTTACTTTCCCTCCTAAGTTCTCAACATATTAGTGATTAGATGGGAAGGATTGAACAAATAGAATAACTTCTAATAAAATATATTGAATCTAACATGAAAGGATTATGTATTTATGCACCAAGTATATTTCCAGAGTATTTACTTTAATAAAAAGATTAGAAATATAAACAATATTTTTAATGTTTCAGAAATCCATGTTTATATGTGGAGATTGCCTTAAAATGAATATAAGTTTTATAAAAACTAATTGATTTCATTCCTGTTACATTATATTAGAAAGGGTATAAACAAAGTGATTTATAACATTAATTTTTGCTGCACAAGGCAGTGTAAGTACTTTCTTTCAAAAAATTATATATTATACATTCTAATGAGAAACAGTTCATTGTATAATTTTAATTTTTTATTTGATGAGTAAAGGTGTGTAATGATTCAAAGGGAAACCTTAAATTTTTAAAGGTGAAAAATTCACCTATCATTGTACTCAGTATAATTCTTTGACTTATTAAGTTTCACCAATCTTCTTTTCCATTTACGTAAGTCCTTGAATGATGTCATGCTCCACTATCGCAAATAACATTGTCAACTTTACCCAGAGTGCCATCTAATGGCAGTGTTGTCTCAGATTAAATCAATTTAAATATGCTACCTTGCATAACTATTTTCAACTTAAAAGAAGTAAATCAAACATTATATATTATTTTGTCTTTTCTAGTTTCTTGTAAGAGGGATATGAAGTGAAGCAACTATAATTAAGAATAAGAAGAAAAAATTCAAAACAAAGGAAAGGCACAATGTATAGCAGGACATTGCAAAGCTGTGGATTCATGTGACAGTGCAGAAGGAAGCCTATTTATGTGTGCATGAACTGTGAATAAAAATTTCAAGTTGAGAGGCATAGAAGCAGAGTTAATGATAGACAAGCATTTGGCACAGTAATTTGAGAGGAAACAAGAAAGAGAAAACAAATATTCCACTAAAAGTCTTACAGTCTTGATTATTATTTAGCCTTTATCATTAATTAGTTGTTAAACCTTGGGGAAATACCCAACCTGGCTCATCTGTGCCCTTCTGTGTACAATGACAATAATGATATTTTTTCTAACCCATACTGGGCATATTATAATGAGAAAAAAAAGGAAAACACTTTGCATAACTTAATGTTATATAAATATGAGATTATTGTGAGATAAAATCAGTTTATAAGGAAAGTATTATGAACATACAGTAATCAGCCTATTACACAAGAGACTTTAGACAATTTGTGTATATGGCAAGCTACAATGAACTCTCTTTTAACAACAGGCATGTCTTTGGCTTTAGATACTTTTTTTGCATTGCATATCTTAGTGTATATATTTGTTTACCTAGCTTTATTATTGTTATGAAATTATAAATACTGATGAGAAGCACTATTAATTCTCATATATTTGAATTTAATGTTATTTTAGGAGACATAAAACTAAGCTTAGATTTGGCAGCATAACCTGTCATAATATCTTCAACAGGCAAATTTTGCTTTCTCTCTTCTTTATTTCCATGTAGAGTTGTATGACAAATTTTAAAAAATGTAATATGCCAATTATTTGTATACATTGATCCACATGGTTTGCTTTTAAAACTTTTGAATGGACACAGTTGTGTATCATATAATGCAAGTAATTTCAATACATATATTTCCTCCGGGCTATCATGCATCCCTTTAAATTAGGGTTGGTTCAGAGCTTTTCTCAGACAGTCATTACTTAAGACCAATCAAGAAACATCTTCACCGTCCACCGTTTAAAAGTTTGCTATAACTCAAGAGATCCTCATTTTGTCAAAATCTTATGTATGACTCTTCCAAGTATTGATTCATAAAGCCAGTCTCCTATCTCCCTGAATTTACAAGGATCTGCCTAACTGGCCTGAAGACAAAAGTAGAGAGGAATCTATTCTTTACTAACACTTACTAAGACTTTGATTATAATTTAACTGAATTTTAAGTAAACTTGTGGGCACTTAATTTATTATTTAGTTGTTTTGTTTAATAATTATAGGTTTTATTTAAAAAGGAGTTGACTATAAGGAATTATCTTCTAAATATAATAAAATATTTAACAGATATATACAAATATTAGTGTTCTCAGTTTGAAAAGGCTTACCCACATCTATATGTCTAATTTCCTGAACCAATTCTAAGAAAAGGTAAGCTTATGATAAGGAAAAACAGAAAATTAAGAACAATTGACAAATGGTTCATTGTCAATTTGTCAACAAATTATTCTTTGTCAATCTGTCGAATCCTATCCTGATTTTCCAGAGCAATAATTAATTTAATGATCATGAAGGTGTTGTGGTGAAGAGTCTAGCTTTTACAGATTTTCTAAAATATAACTTTAAAAAAGAGTAGCCCCACTCTTAATCAATTACATAATTTTTTTTAGTTAATAAGAAATTAATTTAAAATTCCAAGGAAGTCTGATTACAAAGGAAAGTATACATTTATGCATAGTACACAATCGTAATAAAGTATTTACTATGTACACAATAGTAAAAAAAAGTTAAAGTACATTGATTTTTCATTATATAAAAAGTTATTCTCAGTAACACAGAAACATTTTTTCAAGGTTGAGAGCAATAACAAATGGTAGCCAGCATATAGATATATATCACCACGTTCAAAAATTATGTGAGAAGGGAAACTACCATTCAGGAATTCCCATACATATATATGTGTGTAAGGACAACTTCCAAGGACAATAACAACAACAACAACAACAAAAAGAGTGCAATGGAGAGGCAGAGGCAGCAATATAGTTTACAAGTAAGGAAATATTATCTGAAATGCAGATAATGAATGAATGGATTGCAGATCAGGCACCATTGCGTAAGGTAGCTAAAATACAATATTCATCACACGTAAGCTCTGAACACTCTATTTTTATGATGTTAGGTACAAAAAAGGCCACTCTTTATGATGATTCATACAACCTTCTACAATGATGGTAATATAATCGCTTAAGAATCCACCATTCTTTTCACTAAGGAATCACAAAGAAGAAATGACACTGAGAGGTCATCTGTTCCCTCTCCCTCACCACTGAGCAAGACCACACGTAAGCAATTCTAGACAAAAATATTTGGTTCTAAAATTGGAAATTAAAAATACAGGGTGTGATAAATATTACCAATCTCATCTGACATTTGGAGTAGAAACATTTTTTTCTTTTACCCTTTCCCAAGTTACAATGGCATAAAAAATTATCATACAAGTGAAAAGTGGAATGGAATGTAGATAGTTTAAAATGTAATTTGAAAATGAAAAAGTAAAACTTTTTCACTTAATTTACATCAAATTATTCTTAGGCTAAAAAATGTTATCAATATCTATAGGGTACAATAAACCAGGTATTACTTGGGGAAAAAAGAGGAGAGTACCGTAGAATAATGATTATATCTCCCTTTCCAATTGTTCCTCAAAACTACAATCTGTATGTGAAAGCTAAGAAATAAGCCAAATAAATAAATAATTGAAGATTTCTACAAATTAAAATTAACATGTAATTTTCCCAAAAGAATAAGACATAGTTGAAAAATTATTTGTCTGAGCCAGGAGGTTTAAAATATTGTAGTAGCTGTTCTACAGATTTACATCATTAGCATTGGATATATCAGTTCAGTTTGGCGGAACAGCCTTTTTTCTAAAATACATGGAATGTACTGAATATTATTTAAGATGAAATCCTAATATGATTTGCAGATATATCAGTAATTTTTAGACAGGATTATCAAAATTCCACTGAAATAATCAGGAAGAGATAAATCCGTGGACTTTTGACTTATCCAAGTTTTTGAGTTGACAGAATAAATATTAAACATCTTGAGTTTTGAACCAGAATGTATCAGCCAGTCAATAATAAAAATATCATCTTTAATACTTATAAATTTTAAGCTGAAAGATGTATTTTAATGTGAGAAACAAACTGTATTTGGTTACTGCCTATAGTCCAAAAAATCTGGAATGCCCTACTGAAGTGAAACTTAATAATACAGAGTAAATCCACTTGTTCAGGTAATTGACTCATATTAGTCATGGTGAAGAGGAAGGAGAAGTAGTAGTAAATTTCCTCCAATAAGTTCCTTTAGAAGACAATTTGCACTCAATTGAGAAAATTAGATGAATGTCTATTGTTGGCCAATCTAATAAGTAGCTTGCTCAGTGACAGGAATAAACGGCAGAATAAAGGCCAATAGTGTTTCCCTACCTCATGGAAAGAAAAGACATGAGGAGGAAGCAGTCCTTTCAATTTAACATAAAGACTGTATTAATTCAACTTTATCAAACGTAATGAGTGTATCATTGCAAGACGATATATAAAAGACTGATGTAAAAATATTCAAAATATCAAATAATTGTGCTTTTTTCAAGTTTTGGAAAATAATTGTTAAATAATTCAAAAATAGGAATTTAAAAGATTAAAATATGTAGAGAAAAATATGTTAAAGAAGAAAATGTGGATATGATGGGGGTGGAAATATGGGAATAAAGAATATGTTAATTTATGGCTTTAGGCCCTGCTTTATAGCTGTGATAATTTTTATACCATAGTAATACTATGAAAATCAAATAAAACGCTTTTCGCCTTTGGCCAAGATGGGGAATAGTTATATGGTTTGTATTTCTGCCTAAAGTAACTAAATATTTTGGAAAATATATATTATATACTTTATTATATATCTATAATATATAATATCTGTAATACATAATATATTACAAGTTAATGAACATCATAAAATGAAAAACTATGATTCCTAAGAAAGGTAAGAAAATGAAGTGAGCTTTACCATTGCCAAAAATCACTGCATAGAGACAGTATTCAAGACATGGGATAAGGAATGATGAAATAGGCAGAGCCTACAAGAACCTTTGAATTAAGGGGATAGAACTTAATGTCCAAGGGGGAAAAAATGAGTCAAAGTACCCAAGTGAGAGAACTATGGACATTTGTAGAAGGTTTTCCTGTGTCTGGAACAGGGAAGGCATGCGGAAAAACTGCCTAATATCAGGTAAAAACTTACAAAAAAGAATTAGAGAGGATAATCCCCAAAGATCATAGAAACTGTGTTATATTTTAGACCAATGTACAAAACTTCATCATTGACAGGGCTTTGAGTGCAGTATTAAAAGTGTTTTGCCTTGGTGAGGGGAGCATAAAATTCAACAAAAATTAAACAGTTTCTGGTCCTGTTTATCAAAGATCAAACTGCTTCAAATTTATTTAACCATGTTTCACAAGAAAACAAAAATATTTATAGGAGGAGAAAAATATCCCATTTCAAACTAAGTAAAATTCACAATGTTTGGCACTCAAAATTTAATGGCATAAACAATCAGATAAAAAAGATCCAAAGTGATGAGAAAAAGCAATAAAACCCAATCTAGAAATGACATATATGATACAATTAATAGGCAATGATATTGAAAGAGATGTCATAATTCTATTTCCTTTGTTTGTGAAACTAGTAAAACTATTTAATATATAATTAACAATGTGGATGATAGAAAATAGGGATGAAATTACAATGTCTTACATGAAATATAACTGAATGAAATCAAGAACAGATTAAACATTGCAGAAGACAAGATTGGTAAACTTGAAGACATGAATAGACATTATATATAATAAAACAAACAAACAAATGAAAAAGACTAAAAAACCCCACATAAATAAGGAGTTGTGTCATAGTTTAAAATAGTAGTACATACGTGTAGTTGGATCACCAAAGGTAATGGATTAGAAAAAATAAAAGTTAAAATTGAAAAAGTAATGGCTAAGACATTCCTCTCAAAAACCCACATTAGTGATAAGGAAACCCAGATTAGTGATAAGTAAAAGATCAGAGAAATTTCTAAATAGGACATTCAACAAAATAGTTGACTAATAATCAATTAAATGACCAATGAAAATGTCCAAAGCACTGGATGGATAGAACAGAAATCGATAATAACTGAGAGAGAGAGAGAATAATTTTATAAACATTCTAAGCCCACAGGCCAAAGAAGCCCAAAGATTCCTATGTGCAAAATATATAGAAAAATTACATGTAGGCGTATGATAAACTAAGCCTCAAAAGTAGGGATAAAGAGAAAATCTTCAAAACAGGAAGAGGAAAAAGATCGATTGTGTACAGAGGAAAAAACCTAATTATGACAGCAGAATTTTTTTAAGCAAATGGGAACAAGAATGCAAATTCTCTCAACTTCTGATTGGAAACATAAATGTTAAACTAAAATTCTGCATTCAGTAAAAACATCCTATGAAAGTGAAGGTGAGATTAATATACTTCTAGTTTTACAAAAGTTGAAAACAGTTATCAGCTGACTCCCATTTGAAGAAAGAACATAGTTCAGGCAGGAGAAAAGTAATGTCGGAGGGAATATGAAACCATACAAAAGAAAATAGAACAGAAGAAATGGCAGCTGGTAATCACTTAGAAGTTCAGAGGATCCCAGAAATGAATGCAGACTGTGCTAAGACAATCTAACTTTATTAAAAATATATGAAATAACAGAGTAAAAGAAGTTGTGGAAATATATTGATTTAAGTCACTTTGGAAATGAGTGGAATCTGTAAGATTAAAGGCAAAAGGAACTCCACATAAACACTGTACTCTAGTTGATAAAGTTGTTTACTACAGGCCTATGGGTTAATACTTTGCATATTGTTATTCATATATTCTGAAATTGAACAACTATATAAATGAATGGTGAGGGCTAGGAACCAGTTTGTATTTTGGAGTAGAAATTTACAGATAAACTAGCAAAAGAGGCTAAAATAATCCATGTTGTAGTAGATTATAATTGGAAACATTACTACGAACTTCAGTTTAGCTTAACATAGACATAGATGTTAAATATATAAATATTTATAGGTATGTGTCTCCACAGATTACTAAACATATGCACATGTCCTTTTCCTGTCAGCTGGGAGGGCCCAGAAACAATTTTCTTCCCAGTAGCAATGAGCAAACCTAGCATCCATATCTTGGGTTCTAGTATCAATTTTTTGCAATGAAAGGAACAAGGGCCCCTAGGAGAAATGGCCATTTCTAGGAATCAGGGAGGATATACATGAGATGAACCTGGAGAAGCATATTGTAGTGATCAAGGTCAATATCTACAGGGATAAATCATGTAGATAGTATATACCTTTGATAGGATGAGATAAAAATGGCACTTTACCTCTGTAGTCTTCCTTTCAAAAACCCAGATTAGTGATAAGGAAACCCAGATTCGAGTGGTTTTCCTCTCAAAACCTGGATTAGTGATAAGAAAAACATCAGAAAAATTTCTAAACGGGACATTCATCAAAATACTTGACTAATAATTAAATGACCAATGAAAATATCCAAAGCACTGGATGGATAGAACAGAAATCGATAATAGCCGAGAGAGAGAGAGAACAATTTTGCAGTTTTTCTGTATGTAAAAATGGGTTCTAAAATAAAGTTTTAAATGTAAAATAATACTATTTATGGTAACAAAAATATTTTGTACTGAGGGATGAAAATGACAAAAGATGGGCAAATATCTCTGGACAGTAAACTAGAAAACATTGATAAGAAATATTGAGGTAGATCTAAATAAATAAAGAGATATTCCATCTCCATCTATGTCATGACTTAATAATGTTAAGATACTAAAATTGCCTAGTCTATAAATTTAATGTAATTCTATGCAAAATTCAAATAGCATTTTTTTCAGAAATTGACAAGATGAATGCAAAATTCATGGGGAAGTTCAAAGGAGTTAGAATAGACAAACTGATTTTGAAAAATGATAAAGATGGAGAAATTATAATACCTGACTTCTAAACTTATTATTAATTTACTCTAATAAAAAGATTGTGCTACTGGAATAAAGATAGACAAATGTATTAATATAATAAAAAAGGAGTCTACATCTGACATTGAATTTTAATAAAGACGAAAAAGCAATTCAGTGGTTAAAAACTGTCTTTTCAAAAAATCATGCTGGAATTATTAGATATTCTAATGCAAAAAAAGTGAATCAGTGAATCTATATTTATGACTGCATATAAAAATTAACTCAAAAAGATTCATGGAACTTCATGTAAAAGCTAAAAAAAGTAACAATATCTGAAAAAATTATAGATGAAAAATTATTTGTCATCTTAAATTAGGCAAAAACTTGCAAATACAACATTAAAGCATGATTCTAATAGAACAAAAATATTGACAAACTGAATTTCATAAACATTAAGAAATTCTTTCCTTCAAAAGCACAGTCAAGAAAAAGTTTTAAAAAGTCAAATAATGCATGAAAAATATTTGTAAATCATATATCTGATGAATATATTTTCATATGTAAATTACTCTCAAACTCAATGAAAGAAAGCAAACAAACCATTGCCAAAACTGAGAAAATAATTGAATAGGCCCTTCAATATACAAAAAAGATACGCATATAGAATATAGGCATATGAAGCTCAACATCTTTATTCTTTAGGTAAACGCAAATTCAAACCATAATGAGACAACTCTACACACTTATGAAAATAGCTACAATCCTAAAAAGCCTTTTTATATCAAATGTAGGTGGGTATATAAAATGGTACAATCACTTTAGAAATCAGTTTGGCATTTTCTTAAAAACTGGAACACAACTCAAAAATATAATTTAGTCATTTCACTTCTAAGCATTCATTCAAAGCAAATTATATGTCCTTGCTAAGATACACGTGTACACAAATGTTCATACCAGCTTTATTTGGAATAGCATTAAAAAAAAACAAAACAACCAAATATCCATGAACAGATGAATGCATCAAAATTGTATATGTCCATAAATGAATCAGCACTCTGCATTTTAAAAAAGGAATTGTTATTGCACTCAACAAGAGAGATGGATGTCAAGATATTTGTGTTGAGTGTAAGAGGTAAGACAAAAATAATGGCCATGAGATTCCACTTATATAAAATCCTAGAAATGCAAACTAATATTTAGTGAAAGAGAAAATCAGTGGTTTCCTGAGGACATAGGGGATCAAGTGTAGAGGGGCAAAAAGAAAAAAAAAGCTCATCATGTTGATAATAATTATGGTTTCAAGGTACTATATATATATGGAAAATTATGAAATTGTACCCTTTAATAATGGGCCATTTAGGTATATTCACTATACCTCAATAAAGCTATTAAAATGAAATGACATTGTGCTACTTGTTACACGTCAAATAACTGACTAGCTGTACATATTTTAAGAACCACTGTGAATTCACTTCATCATAATAAACTACTTACATTTATAATATGCTTTGCAGTTTAATAATCAGTCAGTAAAATTATTTTGTTAATGCCAACAAAATCTCTACAAGTTTGATATTATCTTGATTTTATGTTGGAAAATCTGGCTTAGAGAGTTTCAATTATTTATCTGAGATTATAGCAGCTAAGAATGTGCAGTAATCCCCTACCTCTGGCTGTCAGGCAAGCACCCTGTTTACTAGAGCATACTTGCCTTACTCTTTACTGTAATGTCTTATCTGAAGTTCACTGTGTGCAAATTCTCTTTGAATGTTTATGGCATTCTCTATGTTAGTTGGTTTATATCATCGACCATATCATATTTCATTTTTATACACTTCATTTTTATCCAAATCTCTGAGCACATGCCTTTTACAAAAGGAATGCATAATGAATGCTGTAGTTGAATTAGATTTATACAGTTATTTTTGTAAATCTTCTGCAATCTCTGCAAACTACTGTGTGTCGCAAGGCCTTCACTTAAAAAATAAGCATGGAATTTCAAATCCATTAGACCTAATGGTCTTGAATATCAAGGAGTTCAAAGGAATGAATAAGCAAGTTCTCCTCCCTCAGCTTTCCCCTCCCCATGTGTTTAATCAGTTTACAAAACATATAATCACTGGGAATAAATACATATAGTGTCTTCCCAATGTTTATCTGTTACCTATTTTTTAAATTGTTATAAAGTTCCTCCATCTGTATTTTATCAGGGACGGTATCGCTATACAATGACTTATAAAATATTTTAATGTGCTTACAAACATTGTGATGATCTATAAATAAGGGTAGTCTAGGACATTTTAAGTACTTATGTTGAGTGTATCTCATGCAGACATAAATTAATCCAGTGTCACTAATTAGAGATTTTGAGGTTTTGTGGACATCCTACCAGATTTAAGACATGTAGAAACAGAATTCTTTCACAGAGTCCTTTTACAGTTTGTTATTAAAAACTAAGCCAGTAATTATTAGTTTATAATGTTTATAATGTGCTATAATATTTTTTAGTGTAAAAAGATCTGGGATCCTCAGACCCATATATGAAATTATTGGACATTTAGTAGATCTAATAGTTTTTAAAATATCTAGGGGAGGACTTAAAAATTGGAGGAAGGACTCATAAATGGAGGAATCCCTTCAATGAAGTATAGTAGAACAGTTCCTAGATGAACATATTAAAAGCAAATAATAGAAAAAAAGAGATAATATTCCAATATTTATCATTTTTAGTAACTTGCATTTTAGAATAATGTAAAAATGTAAAAGTATGGTGAATTGTAGCTACTGCCTATATATGAATAGAATAGTTTTTACAATTATAGTATTAGGTGGCTCCTTTTTGAATCAATATGGTAATTTATGAACATATGCATACACAGATATGTGATCAATATACATACAGAGTTTATATATTGAATATATTATAAATGCCTGTAATAAAGAATAATTAAACTGATATATACTTTACAATTTTATGGAGAAATAATAGACTGAATATTTACTACATCTAATGATATAGAAAGAAACATTTAAAATAGCTTACAAAAGAAGGAAAGTAGAAGAAAGTCTGTGAAGATTGTGTGCTACCATATGTCAATAGAAAGGGTTCTTATAACCTAAGGATAAAGAATGAAAACAAACTCATTCTGTGATGTATTACAGTGATAAAATTGATATACTGCAGTCTTTGTGAAAGCTTTAGGCTTTTTCTTCAATTAAAAGCATATTTGAGCATACACCATAATTCACCATATGGATGAATCTGAATTCCATGAATGGAGACAGATTTCTATATAATATATTTCTGTATTTTTTTAAACTTCATATTCTTTTGTGAGGCTCTTTTCGAAGGAATGAGTTTGTTAGGAAATTTATTTGAATAATAAAGGACTACAGAGTATCAAGTTTAAACTTTTGATGGGGCTGAACTTTGTTAGCATTCTTATGATTAAATTTAATGGCATAAGAAGTAGCGAATTGGCATTCAAGGCTTAAATAGGGTGAAAAAAATTTACAGATTTATGGCTGATAACAGATTTATTTCACTTCTCATTAATTTTGTGAAAAATAGAGACTTTATGCTTCTCTATAATAAGCAATGTTAGAAGTGATATTAATTATGTTTTAGTTGAAATAAAAATGTCAGTTTTAAAATTTGCTATTATGACTATGGCATTTTTGAATCACAATCCAAGATCCAAAAAACAGAAGTATAAAAGTATAATCTAAGCAAAATTGTGGTGGTCTCTAGAATTAAATAGGAAATTACTTTCTAAAACATGTCAGAAATGTTGGCTGATTGACACTGGGATTTAAAAGCTTTGCTCTAAATAACATGGCTAAATATTGAAGGCTAACTCTAGCCCCAGGGATATGTTTTTTAATAGTCTTCTTGTACTAACTGTATCCAAAAGGTTACATATAACCATTTAGTACAATTTGATTTAATTATAAGCCAATTTGATAAGGGTATGAGTCCATCAGGAAGACTATTCAAAGCATAAGCTGTCTTTACATAGCAAGTAGTTAGCAGAGTTTATAAAATGTATTACAGTTATGCCCAGATTTGACTGACTCACAATAAAGTTAATTACATCTTATCTTTGTGAAACTGATGTTACTTGTTTTATTTTCAACACTAGAATTTTAAAGCATCTCATTTTTGGGAGGGGGTATCATTATACAACTGGAAGCCTTACAATGATAAGCTAAGTAGAAATATTGCTAAAAAGCACTTTTGAAGCTGTTTCAGGCTACCGATAGCTGTCATCATTTAAAAGTAATTGCAATATAAAATTAATTATGTTGTCATAGATGAACAGTGACTCCTCTCCCTTCAAAAGGCAGAAAAGAAAGAGAAACGTAGTTCATTTCTAAATGTGGCACCTCTTCAAACTGGAGGTGGAGCTCAAAATGAGCTTCAGGTTTTAGAAGACTGAGAAACTGATTTCATTATATATTTTCCATCATGTGACAATATTCACTTTCTAATTTTTGCCATCTGTTTCCTCTTATAATTACTGCTTAAATAAAAGAGTTGGAGTGGGCACAGAGTCATTCATCATGTGGCAGTTTACACTGGTGTCTATTGTAGGCTACCATCATAACATGATAACCTATGCAAATAACAATAATAATATGTAGTGTTTTAATGCAGATAAAAGAAAATAAACAAGAATAGTGTGTTCACAAAGTGGTTAAAGAACATTTTAATTACAATCCCTACCATCAGCTTCCAGTTGTGTTTGTGAATAACTTTATAGCCTCAGACACTTTTGATTAAAATCACTTTATTCTATGATGCAAATAGAAAAGTCAAGGTGGATTTCTACTAAAATTATTCTGAAAAATTTAAAAAGAGGGACTCCTCCCTAACTCATTTCATTAGGCCAGCATCATGCTGATACCAAAACCTGGCAGAAATACAACAACAAAAACACAAACTTCAGGCCAATGAACATCGACGCAAAAATTCTCAATGAAATACTGCCCAAATGAATCCAGCAGCATATCAAAATCTTATCCACCACGATCAAGTCGGTTTCATTTCTGGGATGTAAGTTGGTTCAACATATGCAAATCAATAAATGTAATTCATCACATAAACAGAACTAAAGACGAAAACCACATGATTATCTCAATAGACAAAGAAATGGCCTTCAATAAAATCCAACATCCCTTCATGTTAAAAATTCTCAATGAACTAAGTATCAAGGAACATAGCTTAAAATAATAAGAGCCATATATGACAAACAGCCAATATCAGACTGAATGGGCAAAATTTGGAAGCATTCCCCTTGAAAACCAGCACAAGACAAGTATAACTTCTCTCACCAATCCTATTCAACATAGTATTGGAAGTTTTGGCCAGGGCAATCAGGCAAGAGAAAGAAATAAAGGGTATTCAAATGGGAAGAAAGGAAGTCAAATTATCTTTGTTTGCAGATGACATGATCCTGTATCTAGAAAACCTCATTGTCTCAGCCCCAAAGCTTCTTAAGCTGATAAGCAACTTCAGCAAATTCTCAAGATACAAAATCAATGTGCAAGAATCACTAGCATTCCTATACCCCAACAACAGGCATGCAGAGGGCCAAATCATGACAACTCTCATTCATAATTGCTACAAAGAGAATAAAATACCTAGGAATACAGCTAACAAGGGAAGTGAAAAACCTCTTCAAGGAGAACTATAAACCACTGCTCAAGGAAATCCGAGAGGACACAAAGAAATAGAAACATTCCATGCTCATGGATAGGAAGAATTGATATCATGAAAATGGCCATTCTGCCCAAGGTAATTTATAGATTCAATGCTATTCCCATTAAACTACCATTGACATTCTTCAAAATTAAAACAACTATTTTAAAATCCATATGGAACCAAAAAAGAGCTTATATAGCCAAGACAATCCTAAGTAAAAAGAACAAACCTGGAGGTGTTATGCTACCTGACTTCAAAATACACTAGAAGGCTACTGTAACGAAAACAGCTAATGGATGCTAGGCTTAATACTTAGGTGATGGTTGATCTGTGCAGCAAATTATCATGGCGCATGTTTACGTCTGTAACAAACCTGCACATCCTACATATGTACCCTGGAACTTAATATAAATTTGATAGAAAAAAAAAGAAAATCAAGTTGGAAGAAAATTTGCTGATGTTTTTCAAAAGGATGCTTTAAAATATAAACTCCTTTAGTATGGTGATATCTCTCTAATGTGCTTTACTTCCAGACCTTCAAGTTTTTAGAGGTTGTTGTAACACAAGTAAATCAACATATATTAGACCCTTTTACAGATGAAACATTTGTACAACATGTTTAATAATGTAGATACTTTTAACTTTTTCATAATAATGTTGATGGCTAAAACTATATTGAGAAATTAGTGGCAAAACATAATTCAGTCTCTGGCTAATAAAATGAAAATGCCCAAACCTCGAAAATGACCACTTGAAAAGTGAAGTTTTCAGTAACATATACTTACTCTTGATATAATCAAAGTTGCTTCCATAAGTCAGTTATTTTAAAATATCTTGAAGCTTAATTCATTCAAACTTAACATATTTCATTCTCAGCTAAGGGATCTCACTCCTCAGAGGAAATAAAAATTAATAAAAGAAATACCGAAATCAAGCTTCCTCTAATCGATCACACTGAAACTGGAAAATAATCAAAATAGTGCTCTGATTTTTATTATTGGCCTTCCTATGAATTTTAGAAATCACAATGACTTATCTTAAAATATGAGTAAAAAACAAACCAAAAGATGAGTGAAGATAATTCCCTTTTATATTGAAGTGAAGCCTAGAAAGGACTTTAATTGCTTTGTAAATGAGTGCAACGTGATTGCATCAGAAACAAAATTTTGTATGAAACATTTATATAGATAATGTTTTATTTTCAATAAATCAAAATTCAATGTACATTTGGTCTAAGACATTTTAAAGGACTATTCTATGACTTATTTAAAAATATCTCACAAACAAACTAAATTCTAAGGGACTCAAAAAAATAGAGAACATTACTAAATAATTATGCTTATCTATTAATTTTCATTATTATTTCTTTGATTTTTTACCTGGAATAATTTAGTATTAGGTCTATAAATATTCTGTTCTAACGTATTTATGAGGGAGTTTACCCAAATTTGGCATTCAAGAGCTGATTATCTATATTTCTTATTTTCAGTTTTTTAAGTCATAGAAAACCTAAAATGAAATATTATTACTGTTTTGTATTTGTCTATGAGCTAGCTAAAGTACTTTCAGTTCAAGATAAATAAATGAGGCACTTTCTTTTAATGCATATTATTAGAGATAAAAGACAGTATATACTTCTGATTCTGGTGAATCTCATAGGATATGAATTATCCCAAATTTATTTTTAGATACAATCTGATATTCTCAAGTTTCCTGCTTTCCAAATAGCTCAAGATTAGCAGAACAAAAATGCTTTTATATTGACCCACTTCAAATGTTCAAACCTTCAAAATTGTTCTATGACAGTAGCCCCACAAATCTGCGTTTTTGTCATCTTGTACACTAATCTCTTGACCATGTCACTTTTCCCTCCCACATTTGACAACAAATTATTTTTACATTGCTCTAAATTACTCCAAAACATGTTCTTTTGAATATTTTATTTTTTGTGTTTGTATGAAGTATTCTTCCATTTCAGATAGTCACGTGTATTTCTTGCAATGCAGTTTTCAGAAAATATTCCCTGGGGAATTTGAGAAGTGCTTACTCCCATTCACTGTGTGGTCCTATGCTGCAGGCCAAACATAATTAAAATTATTGTAGTCATCTGAATACTAGACTCTATTCTAACAAATTAGCGTTAAAATGCCAGAAAAAAATGAGCCAAGCTGACACTACTAGACAAAAACCATTAGTAAGCTTTATTTCTGTCTTAGCAAGACCCTTTCAATTCAGAACTCCCAACAGCTCATCATAGTCTGTGGAGAATCACAGATTAGATAGAACCAAAAAATTTGATTTTTTTTTTGTTTTATTCTTCTAGCTAATTTATGCACTTGTACTACTGGATAAGCTCAGTATCCTGTGTCCTCAGTATCTTTATGGCACATATAATTTTTTGCTTTGCAATATCCTACTTCTTTTACTTTCATGGATTAATTTTGTCCTATGGCATTTTACTTGTGTAGTACTTAGACTTACCTAATCATTCAGCATATTTTCAGTTCAGACTATATGTGAGGTGTAGTACAAAATTCTAAGAATATAAAACCACAAAAGCATAATCCTGCATGGCAAGAAGCTCACAATCTAATGGGACAGACAGAGAAGTAAATAGATAAGAGTACAATTTGATACTCAAATAACTAATTAAAAAACATGCAATATACTTGCTCTTCTCTTTATCTTTCCTCTCTCTAATGCTTAATATAATTTTGACTTCTTAAACCTTTCCTCCTGATTATGGACATCTTCTAGCTCAAGAAAAAATGAAGTAAAAATCAGACAAGGACATCAACATTCTGATTTTCATGGAATAATGAGCTCCAAGTGAGATCTCCATCAACCCATGATTTCTAAAATCTAAAATAACATCAGCCCGTATTGTTTACTTATGTCCTCAACAGTGCTTTATGAATAGAGCTTCTGACTAAGGGCAGATGTTCTCAAGGTATAGTTCAATTCTGTTCATTCACCCTTGGACCATATTCTAACCTTCACTTCTTCCGCCACTTATAATCCTACTGAAAATAATAAGCTTCATTGAAAAGAACGTCAGCATTGTAATCAGATGAGCCTGGGTTTTAGTCTTTCCTTAAGAACTTGGTTGAGAAAAATTATTTAAAACTCCTTGAGAGCTTGTGTGATCTTTTTTTTTTTTTTTTTTTTTTTTTGAGATGGAGTCTCGCTCTGTCGCCCAGGCTGGAATGCAGTGGACCGATCTAGGCTCACTGCAAGCTCTGCCTCCCGTGTTCACGCCATTTTCCTGCCTTAGCCTCCTCAGTAGCTGGGACCACAGGTGCCTGCCACCACGCCCGGCTAATTTTTTTGTATTTTTAGTAGAGACAGGTGTTAGCCAGGATGGTCTCGATCTCCTGACCTCATGATCAGCCCACCTTGGCCTTCCAAAGTGTTGGGATTACAAGCGTGAGCCACCGTACCCGGCCTTGTGTGATCTTTTAGGTTAGAACAGTAGTTTTCAACCAGGGGCAATTTGACATCTCAGAGATACTTGGTAGTATCTACAGATATTTTTTACTATCACAACTGATGGATTGCTACCAGTAGAGGATACGTATGCTGTTAAACATTCTATAACAAACATGATAGCCTCCAATAAAGACTTTTCTGACTCCAAATGTCAATAGGGCCTCTGCTGAGAAAATATCTATATTAGTTTTCCAAAGCTGCTGCAACAAAATACCATAGACTGGGTGGACTAAATAACAGAAATTTATATTTGCTTCATTCTGGAGGCTGGAAGTTACATAATATATAATAATAAAATATAAAATTAGGTGTATATTTATTATTAAACATTTAACATTAATACTTAAATTATTAAGTATAATTATATATTCAATATGTTAGTATATACTAAAAAGTCTCTCTCACCTCACATACATTTTTTTCTGCTCAATTTTGATAATGTATTCAGAATCTGACCATAGATTTTCACTTCCATTGTCGTGATATTCATCTTTGCCACTATATTGGTTAGCTATTGTTAGTAAACCACCTGCCATAAAACCTCAGCAACATATGACAATAAACATTTATTTATTTATTTATTATTTATTTATTTATTTTGAGACAGAGTTTTGCTCTGTCACCTGGGCTGGAGTGCAGTGGAACAACCTCGTCTCACTGCAAGCTCCACCTCCCGGGTTCATGCCATTCTCCTGCCTCAGCCTCCCAAGTAGCTGGGACTACAGGCGCCCACCACCACACCCGGCTAATTTTTTTGTATTTTTTTATTAGAGATGGAGTTTCACTGTGTTAGCTAGGATGGTCTCAATCTCCTGACCTCGTGATCCACCTGCCTTGGCCTCCCAAAGTGCTGGGATTACAGGCGTGAGCCACCATGCCTGGCCTATTATAAATATGCTGTTTAGTTGGTGTGATTCTGCTCCAACATGTGGTGACTTGGCATTGGTGCTCAGGTAGGGCTCAGCTCAGTGGTTCTACATCATGTGTCCCTCATCCTTCTCCTGGGATCTTTGTGCTAACGGATGCATGCTATATTAATGGAGATTGTGGAAGCATAAAAGGACAAAGAGGATATCGTAAGGCTTAGAATCAGAACTGACTGAGCCCCACTTCGAGAAGAGATAACACATACCTGGAGGGGAAGGAAGATTTTTGGCCAAACATTTAATCTATCCAATCAGTGGGAGGAGAGTCATGACCTTGAAATTATTAACCCTGGGCAGAGTACAGTGGCTCAATCTTGGCTCACTGCAACCTCTGTTTCCTGGGTTCAAGCGATTCTCATGTCTGAGCCTCCCAAGTAGCTGAGATTGGAATTACAGGGGTGTGCCACCACATCTGGCTAATTTTTGTATTTTTAGTGGAGATGGGGTTTTGCCATGTTGGCCAGGCTGGTCTCAAACTCCTGACCTCAGGTGATCCACCGACCTCGGCCTCTCAAAGTGCTGGAATTATGGGTGTCAGCCACCGCGCCTGGCCTGTATAGAAGAGTTCTTATCCAACTTTGAAATAATTAATATAACTGGCAGGATTGGGTAAATCTATTTGGACATCCTTTGGCCACAGACTCAACCCAAGGTTTAGGAAAGGGTAGGGTCAGTCACAAAGCCCCAAATTAAAATATGTTGCCTAGGGAAAGGAACATTTCTTATAGTACAAAGTAAAAAGACGCTTGGTCTTCCTTAGTAACCTTCTGAGTATATGAAAATGAGATGAACATAATTCAAATGTAAAAATATACTGATAAAAACGTTAACAGTTTCCTATTTTAAAATTCTTATGGAAACAAAAAAGAGCTCAAATATCTAAGACAATCCTAAGTAAAAATAACAAAGCTGGAGGCATCGCACTACCTGAGTTCAAAATATACTACAGGGCTACAGTAACAAAACAGCATGGTACTGGTACAAAAACAGACACATAGGCCATGGAACAGAATAGAGAACTCAGAAATAAAACCATACAACTACAACTATCTGATCTTCAGCAAAACTGACAAAAACAGGCATGGGGAAAAGATTCCCTATTCAATAAATGGTGCTGGGTTAACTTGCTAGCCATATGCAGGAGATTAAAACCGGACTCCCTCATTACACCATATACAAAAATTAACTCAAGATGGATTAAAGGCTTCAGTGTAAAACCTAAAACTATAAAAACCCTGGGTTTCATGATGAAGATACCAAAAGAGATTGAAACAAAAACAAAAATTGACAAATGGGATCCAATTAAACTAAGGAGCTTCTGTGCAGCAAAAGAAACTATCAACAGAGTAAACAGATAACCTACACAGTGTACAAAAATACTTGCAAACTATAAGTCCAAAAAGGTCTAATATCCAGCATCTATAAGGAACTTAAACAAATTTATGATTAAAAAAAAAAACATACAAAACTGGGCAAAGAACAAGAACAGAAGCTTTTCTAAAGAGGACTTCCGTGTGGCCAAGAAGCATATGAAAACACGTTCAGCATCACTGATTATTCGAGAAGTGTAAATTAAAGCCACAATGAGATATCATCTCACGCCAGTCAGAATGGCTGTTAGTAAAAATCAAAAAACAAATGCTGGCCAGGTTGTGGAGAAAAAGGAACAATTATACACTGTTGGTTGCAGGGTAAATCAATTCAACAATTGTATAAGACAGTGAGACCATTCCTCAAAGACCTAAAGACAGAAACACTGTTCAACCCAGCAATCCCATTACTGGGTATATACTGAAAGGAATATAAATTATTCTATTATAAAGACACATGCACACATATATTCATTACAACACTATTCACAACAGCAAAGACATGGAAACAACCTAAATGCCTATCAATGATAGACTGGATAAATGATACATATACACTATAGAACACTATGAAGCCCAAAACAGAACAAGATCACATCCTTTGTAAAGACATGGATGAAGCTGGAGGCCATTGTCTTTAGCAAACTAACACAGGAACAGAAAATCAAAAAACACATGTTCTCACTTATAAGTGAGAACTAAACGATGAAAACGCATGTATATATAGAGGGAACAACACACACTGGGGCCTATCAGAAAGCAGAGGGTGGGAGGAAGGAGAGGATGAGGAAAAACAACGAATAGGTCCTAAGCTTAATACCTCGGTGATGAAGTAATCTATACAATAAACACCTATGACACAAGTTTACCTGTGTCATATAATAATAAATATTATTAATAAATATTTTTATTTATTTATTATTATTTATATATAATAATATATATATTTATTTATTTATTATTATTATTTATTTATTATTAATAAGTATTATTAAATAAAATGTTAACAATTTCTTTTGTTGTGTTCTCCCAACAATTCTGTAAAAAAGAAAGCTTATACACACACATATATGTATATTTATAATATAATTTCAATCATACATATATTAGTGTATGATTTTTCATTTAATTTCTATATTAGAAAATAATATAATCAACTATAAATAAAAATTTTGGTTTAACATATTTTTAAAAATATGTTATTGTTTTCTTCTGTATTAAAATAATGCCTGGCATATTTACCTTTAAATTATTGGCATTTATTTTAAGTACTTACTAAACCTCAAGTGAAAAATAATATGCTTCTAGTGGTTCAAACTAGTTCTAGTAATATTTTCTAGAGATTTAAATAGCAACCTTCTGAAAGAAGAAAAGGATTGTTATATTATTGTTTCAGATTCAAATGGCTTTTATGCCATTTTAGAGAGCACATGGCTGACAGTCTTAATTTTCAACTCATTATCCGTTTTACACAGCCCAGCGTGTCAGAGTCTAGTGACTATTTTATAAAGATGTGAATCTGTTCTTAAGAAGAAATAATAATTATAAATTCTTAAAATGTGAAGAGCCCCATAATAACTTTATCCCCCATGTAACATTAATAGAGTTTAATAAATCAGGTTGATTGCCCATAATAAATCTACAATCCTGGGTTGCATTACAGTTGCAGTCATATCTGCATGTTGCAGTTTTACCCCTTGATGACTGCCAGTTGCAAAGACATAAATAAAGATTAGGTAATGATGAAGACTGAAGCGTATGCCAGTGCTTTACAATTGTAATTTTATTGCCTTTAAATCAGCACATTTTGGCATGGAAATTTTGTGGCAAGGAAAACTCAATTGTTTCCAAAATATAAAACTTATATTTATAATTATAGCTGCTTTTAGAGAGATAGTTTGCATTAAAAAGGTACAATATTACTCAGTTATAGTCATTATGAAAATGATTATGAGAGGTGACAGTGTGCTGGCAGTCCTCACAGCCCTTGCTGGCTCTCGGCGCCTCCTCTGCCTGGGCTCCCACTTTGGTGGCACTTGAGGAGCCCTTCAACCCACCGCTGCACTGTGGGAGCCCCTTTCTGGGCTGGCCAAGGTGGGAGCGGGCTCCCTCAGCTTGCAGGGAGGTGTGGAGGGAGAGGCGTGAGCCGAAACCTGGGCTGTGCGTGGCGCTTGTGGGCCAGCTGGAGTTCTGGGTGGGCGTGGGCTTGGCGGGCCCTTCACTCAGAGCAGCCGGCGGGCCCTGCCGGCCCCGGGCAATGAGGGGCTTAGCACCCAGGCCAGCGGCTGCGGAGGCTGTACTGGGTCCCCCAGCAGTGCCAGCCCACCCCCGCTGCGCTGGATTTCTCAACGGGCCTTAGCTGCCTTCCCATGGGGCAGGGCTCAGGACCTGCAGCCCGCCATGCCTGAGCCTCCCATCCCCTCCATGGGCTCCTGTGCAGTCCGAGCCTCCCGGACGAGCCCCACCCCCTGCTCCACAGTGCCCAGTCCCATCAACCACCCAAGGGCTAAGTAGTGCGAGTGCACGGCGTGGGACTGGCGGGCAGCTCCACTTGGCAGCCCCAGCGCAGGATTCATTAGGTGAAGCCAGCTAGGCTCCTGAGTGTGGTGGATATGAGGAGAACCTTTATGTCTAGCTCAGGGATTGTAAACACACCAATCAGCACCCTGTGTCTAGCTCGAGGTTTGTGGATGCACCAATTGACACTCTGTGTCTGGCTGCTCTGGTGGGGCCTTGGAGAACCTTTGTGTGGATACTCTGTATCTAACTGATCTGATGGGGACGTGGAGGACTTTTATGTCTAGCTCACAGATGGTAAACGCACCGATCAGCACCCTGTCAAAACAGACCACTTGGCTCTACCAATCAGCAGGACGTGGGTGGGGCCAGATAAGAGAATAAAAGCAGGCTGTCCGAGCCAGCAGTGGCAACCTGCTCTGGTCCCCTTCCAGGCTGTGGAAGCTTTGTTCTTTTGCTCTTTGCAATAAATCTTGCTACTGCTCACTCTTTGGGTCCATACTGCTTTTATGAGCTGTAACACTCACCGCAAAGGTCTGCAGCTTCACTCCTGAAGCCAGCGAGACCACGAACCCACCAGGAGGAAGGAACAACTCCAGACGTGCCGCCTTAAGAGCTGTAACACTCACTGCGAAGATCTGCAGCTTCACTCCTGAGCCAGTGAGACCACGAACCCACCAGAAGGAAGAAACTCCGAACACATCCGAACATCAGAAGGAACAAACTCTGGACACGCCGCCTTTAGAACTGTAACACTCACCGCGAGGGTCCGTGGCTTCATTCTTGAAGTCAGTGAGACCAAGAACCCACCAATTCCGGACACAATTAGAAAACAAGCATTTTACTGAGTGTGGCATGGCTCCAGAAGCCCCTGAAGTACATCATGTTTTCTCTACACAAGCAGTGAGGTATCCCAAAGAGGGTTTCAGTAAAGATGGTCTGAATCCATGAAGTCAGATTTGAGTTAGAATAGTTTATTAGGCATTTATCTGTTATGTTTGCTCTGGAGAAAAGACCATATCCCGTTGCAACTCTCTCCTCCCTTGGGCCTAGAAATGCTTAGCATTGTCAGGATGTATAGTTACCAAAGGCCTCTCAAAATTCCAAATGCATTTTTTTTCCTGTCTTTACTGAAATAGATGAGAGGCTGGAAAATGCAGAGACATCCTACTTTGTTCTACTCTAAATCAAATGACAAACACACACACATGCACACACACACAGCAAGGCAGAATAAGATCCTTTTATGTCTACTACATTTTCACGAAAATGAGGCTAACCAAGAAACATTTGACATGGATGATGTTACAAATACACTATGCTTCATACCTTCAGCCCCCTTATTCTATAATCATATAGTATTTATCTAGCACCAATTCAGTAACAGGTACATTAATCTGATTGAGCCCGTATCACTCTCAAAGTTGGTTCCTTTTAGATACTTGTTAGAGAAACAGGAGGTGATGCTGACATTTACAGTTCCTGTTTCATGACATTGCAATGCACAGACAACACTGACTGTGAAATCGAAAAAGTCAGTATTAATAGTGCTTGAGGAATTTTCAGTCCATCCACAGTGTAATACTCAAGAGCACATCAAAATATACTCCATAAAGTCATTATTCTTCAGGCCTGATTTTGATACTGAAATATTAGCATTCATTTATACTTGCTTTCTGGCTTTATTTCTGCTTTCTGATACCTAAAACAATCAGGTTCACTTGGCTATGGCAGCCTGTCTAGGGAATCCCCCTGTTAGATGAGTTATACAATGGAAGAGATTTCATGAGAGGAAAGGAGGAGGCAGAATAATGGAAGAATAATAGAGATCCTTCAGCACCATCTGTGTGCCAGGCACTTTGTTAACTTACTTTAAAAGCATCATCTCGGGCCGGGTGTGGTGGCTCATGCCTGTAATCCCAGCACTTTGGGAGCCCGAGGCGGGTGGATCACTTGAGGTCAGGAGTTTGAGACCAGCCCTGACCCACATAGTGAAACCGTGTCCCTACTAAAAATACAAAAAATTAGCCAGGCATGGTGGCGCACGCCTGTAATCCTAGCTACTTGGGGGGCTGAGGCAGAAGAACAGTGGAAGCTGGGAGGTGGAAGTTGCAGTGAGCCCAGATGGCGCCATTGCACTCCAGCCTGGGCAACAAGAGTGAAACTGTCTCAAAACAAAACGAAACAGGATCATCTCATTTCATAATTATTTCAAACCTATAACAAAAATGTATCCTATTTTCATAAAGAAACCAAGAGAGTTCAATTAACTTATTTCAAGTCATATATGTTGTAAAAGTTAAATCTAAGTCAAATAAATTTGGTCAGATTCTAAAAACAGGTCTCTTAGGAAAAGGATAAGTACCAACTTTGATTGCCTTGAGAGTCAGGGGAAACTTCACTGATACGGTTTGGCTGTGTCTTCACCCACAATCTCCACTTGAATTGTAATTCCCATAATCCCCACCTGTCAAGGGAGAGACCAAGGGAAGGTAATTAACTCATTAGGGCAATTTCACCCATGCTCTTCTCGTGATAGTGAGTGAGTCTTATGAGATCCGATGGTTTTATAAGGGACTTTCCCACTCCGCTCTGCTACTCTTCCCCCTGCCACCTTGTGAAGAAGCTACCTTGCTTCCTTCCGCCATGATTTTAAGTTTCTTGAGGCCTCCTCCACCACGCTAACTGTGAGTCAATTAAACTTCCTTCCTTTATAAATTACCCTGTCCCGTAGAGTTCCTTACAGCAGCATGAGAACGGACTAATACATTCCCCCAAAGATATTCGCCCCACCCCCCCACACAAAAGGAAAGAGAGCTCTGCTTTCTGGTCTTAGCCTGAAGTTCCACAGGCAGAACCTTTATAACTGATAAAAGCCAGGAGGAGTAACAGAAATAAGAACTAATATTTGATATTAAGGCAGATCTGTAGAATTAATGCATTTGAGTTTTAAAAATATTCATTACATTTAATAGATTAACAAGTAAATTATATGATATATTATAGACATAGCTTGAAACTATTGTGGATATGTTCTCACTCCCTAAGGAGCTAACAGTCTAGTTTGTTCTAAATAATATAAAACACTCCATCTTTAACAAATACAGACCAGATATCCAACCATATGACATTTTTATTACTTTTATATTGCTGCTGTAACAAACTATTATGAAAGTAGTGAATTAAAGTAACACAAATTTATTATGTTACTGTTCTGTATCCTGGAAGTCCAAAATCTCTCTCACCTTCCGCCATGATTTTAAGTTTCCTGAGGCCTTAAAACCCCAGGAAGAAATAAAAGGCATTTTGACGGCCAGGTGCGGTGGCTCAAGCCTGTAATCCCAGCACTTTGGGAGGCCAAGGCAGGCGGATCACCTGAGGTCAGGAGGTCAAGAACCAGCCTGAGCAACATGGTGAAACCCCGTCTCTACTAAAATTACAAAAATTAGCCGGGCATGGTGGCTGGTGCCTCTAATCCCAGGTAGTCTTGATGACCAAAGTCATTTTTTTCCATCTTTAGAAAACTACATGGGAACAAACAGGTTGAACAGATCTGAAGCTACTGTGTGTGTGTGAATGAACACTCTTTTGCTTTATTCCAGAATGCTGTACATCTATTTTGGATTGTATATTGTGTTTGTGTATTTATGCTTTGATTCATAGTAACTTCTTATGTTATAGGATTGATTTGCATTGAACACAATGTAAATAAAAAGAAAGAAACGGGAAAAAAAAAAAAAAAAAAAACGGGAAGAAAGGGCCCTTGGTAGGGCTTGTGCTTTATAGAGGTTCCAGATCTATTTCTTTGACTTTTTAAGGATCTAGAAGATGCTGCATTGCCTGGCTCATGGTCTGGCGTTCCAGTTTCAAAGAATATCACTTCAGCCTCTGCTTCCTTTGACCTATGTCTTCTCTCTCTCTAGCTTTGACCCTTTTTGCCTTTCTCTTATAAGAACATTTGTGATAACATTGAGTCCATCTGGATAATCCAGGGTAGTTTCACCACATCAAGATCTTGAGCTTTATCACATCCCCAGGCCCCTTTTGTCATATAAGGAAACATATTTATAGGATCTGAAGATTAGGACAAGAAAATCTTTGGGGCCCATTACTTTGTCTATCATGATTTCCAATGCTACATAAATTAGGAGAGAAAAATCAGAAAATTCAAATAATGTGCACTCCTATAACTTCACATAATCCTACAATTTTCAATGTATGTCTTATTCCTCCATGCATAAAAGCCCTTTACATACACTCTCTGTAGCTTGCTGCATTTTAGCCAAGTTTCTTTCAGTTCTTCAAATATGCTTAAAGATCAAAAAATGATATTTCCTGCCTTAAAGGTTTTGAAATAGCAATTCCTGGAGCTTAAAATATTCATAATCTTATCCAGTACTTCCTTTGTGTGACACATATCAAAAATTTAATTATAATTTTATTTGCATAATTAGTTCAACATTGAGCTATACAATTGAAGCATAAACTCTGTGAGTGCAGAGATCATGTATATGTTGTATTAGAAAGTAAGAGCATATTTGTTCAATAAATGAACAACTCAATCAATAAAACAATCAATAAAAATAAAACTCTTCCTCATTTTGTTATAAGAATGACAGGAATACACTCAACTTTTTAAGAGATTATTTAAAATGTATTTCTCTTTTTCTACTATTAAAAGGCAGCTTCTTTTTTTTTAAAGGAGACACCGTAGAGGTTATAATAATAAAATGCTGTGGCACACTCAGCATACATGAGTGTTCGGCACGTCCCTAAGCAAAGACCTTCATATTGTCTCCGAAAAGCCTCAGAAGGTGGTATTCATTACCTCGGTGGATTTGCCAGGCCCTGGATCTTGCCCTGTGTTTTAGAAAATTGATTTTGTCAGCACAAGAGAAAAAAATTCACCTCTTAGGAGTGGATTTACATTAAATAAGCATACAAGCCTGATGCCAATATATTAATTTACAATGAGATATATAAGTGTTGGACGTACTGGAATATTTAATTCCACATAAACAGTCCTTTTACTCCCTCAAAATGATTCAATATGGAAGTGAGATAATCCAAATTTTGCTCGGTTAGCACAGATTTAAGATAACAACAATTATTTAGTATTAATGAAATTGTTATGAAAGAAAAAATATATATACACCATTTCAAAGATTCTTTAGAAAAAGTTTTGGATCTCACATGATTGCAGATCTACTGAGTCAGAATACACTCTTATTGGAGCTTGGATGGGCACTGCTAAGATTTGTTTTACAATTTTGCTTTCTCACGCTTATTTTACCAAGTGATATTTCTTTATGTCCATTCTTATATATGTTGAAAAATTCCTCCACTACTATTTAATTCCTTTGAAGCTTACTGGCTATTTTGTTTCTTTAAGGTTATTTGCATAACCTTACTTTAAATAATGATGGCTTTGTGTGTGTGTGTGTGTGTATGTGTTTTTTTATCTCTAAAGTTTATCTTATTTATGTCATTTCTAAATGCTTTAGGAAAGACTCCCTGAAAGTTGCACATAAGATCCTTATGACTACTCAATATCTGTGAATACACTAAACATAATTTCTAGAGTACTGTAGGGATTCTCATTCTGAGATGATAATTTATCAAGAGAATCACACAAATTATGTTTCAATTTTTTAAAAATTCTATGAAATAGACCAATTTGATAGGTATTTTATGACAACTACTATCATTTTCTAATAACTTGTGGACTTCATATGCAAATCTACTGCTCTAGATGCCATTTACACAGTGGAGAACAAGATAAACTTTTTCTTTTTTAATGAAATTTGCATTCCACTGGAAGAAGGCAGGAAATAAAACTATTTTATATGCTCACTTAGCAAAGGATTCTCTAAAGAAGTGATACTTCAGACAAAACAGAAGTGGTGAAGAAGTTAGCATCCATGAACCCTCGGGCTCAGATAAGAGAACAACAAAAGCCCCAAATATAACATATCTGGGAATTTTAAGTTGTTGGGAAGATTACTGAGCAAGAGAAATGAGTTTAAGATACGAGAACTAAAAGGTAGGCAGGAAACATATCCCATCTGTCATTGTAGTTCATGGTCATGATTCTCATGTTTAATCTTGCTGTCCTGGAAAATCACTGGAAGCCATCAAAATAGTGAAATTATCTAATATATATTTTAAAAGATAGCTTTGCTTGCTATCTGGAGAGTAGATTGTGTGGAGGTAAGAGCTATACTAGTAAGTCCTGTTTGGAGTTTACTGTCACAGTGCAGATGATGCAAGATGACGGCTAGGTCTATGCGTGTCGTAGTAGAAGTGGTGAGAAGTGGTAAGGTGGGAAATATATTTTGGAGCTAGAATAGATAGGACCATTGGTGAGCTTGCTGTAGCACCTGAGAGCAAGAGAAGAAACAGTAATGGTTTGAGCAATAGTATCATGACAGCATCGTCTTCTTTATGCCCCCAAAATGTGAGTACAGAGACAGGCTGACATCTGAAATACTGAACAATCTAATTTTCTAAAAATTAAACACTATGTGTTCACAGGCTTGATGTTTCATCAAGTTGAGATAATCATTGTTTCCAAAAAAAGCTTTGCACTTTGGCATTTCCATTTCTTTATAATGCACTTCACTCTGCCTGGAATGATGTAGATGGTTCACCCCTGCCTCTCAAAACTTTCTTCATTTTTTAAGAATTAAAACAAATGCTAACTCTTAACAAAACTTTTCTGAATCCTATAAAATGATCACTTTCTCTTTAGTAGATGCTCAGAAAAAGAATAATTAGAAGCCCACAATTAGTTCAAAAGTAGACACACCAATTATCATTTAAATTTGCTTTATAGTGTATTTTAATTCATTATTTTAAATGATACGATGAAATACAAAAATTTTATTTTGTCATACTTTTGCTTTCTTTTTGTTTTTTAAGTCAGTTATAATTGAGTAGCCATGAGAAGACTTTAATCATCAGAGGCAGCCCACATCCAATTAATGAATAGGAGCAGGGCAGGGCACAGTAAGATAAGAATGCCTGGCCGAATTACCTGAATTTGAGACAACTTTGAAAGACTATCTCAGCTCCAGAACTTTCTTTTATTTTTTATTTTTATTTTATTATTATTATTATTATACTTTTAGGGTACATGTGCACAATGTGCAGGTTTGTTACATATGTATCCATGTGCCATGTTGTTGTGCTGCACCCATTAACTCGTCATTTAGCATTAGGTATATCTCCTAATGCTGTCCCTCCCCGCTACCCCCACCCCACAACAGTCCCCTGAGTGTGATGTTCCTCTTCCTGTGTCCATGTGTTCTCATTGTTCAATTCCCACCTATGAGTGAGAACATGCGGTGTTTGGTTTTTTGTCCTTGCGATAGTTTACTGAGAATGATGGTTTCCAGTTTCATCCATGTCCCTGCAAAGGACATGAACTCATCAGTTTTTAAGGCTGCATAGTATTCCATGGTGTATATGTGCCACATTTTCTTAATCCAGTCTATCGTTGTTGGACATTTGGGTTGGTTCCAACTCTTTGCTATGGTGAATAGTGCTGCAATAAACATACATGTGCATGTGTCTTTATAGCAGCATGATTTATAGTCCTTTGGGTATATACCCAGTAATGGGATGGCTGGGTCAAATGGTATTTCTAGTTCTAGATCCCTGAGGAATCGCCACACTGACTTCCACAATGGTTGAATTAGTTTAGAGTCCCACCAACAGTGTAAAAGTGTTCCTATTTCTCCACATCCTCTCCAGCACCTGTTGTTTCCTGACTTTTGAATGATGGCCATTCTAACTGGTGTGAGATGGCATCTCATTGTGGTTTTGATTTGCATTTCTCTGATGGCCAGTGATGATGAGCATTTTTTCATGTGTTTTTTGGCTGCATAAATGTCTTCTTTTGAGAAGTGTCTGTTCATGTCCTTCGCCCACTTTTTGATGGGGTTGTTTTTTTTTTTCTTGTAAATTTGTTTGAGTTCATTGTAGATTCTGGATATTAGCCCTTTGTCAGATGAGTAGGTTGTGAAAATTTTCTCCCATTTTGTAGGTTGCCTGTTCACTCTGATGGTAGTTTCTTTTGCTGTGCAGAAGCTCTTTAGTTTAATTAGATCCCATTTGTCAATTTTGGCTTTTGTTGCCATTGCTTTTGGTGTTTTAGACATGAAGTCCTTGCCCGTGCCTATGTCCTGAATGGTATTGCCTAGGTTTTCTTCTAGGGTTTTTATGGTTTTAGGTCTAACATGTAAGTCTTTAATCCATCTTGAATTAATTTTTGTATAAGGTGTAAGGAAGGGATCCAGTTTCAGCTTTCTACATATGGCCAACCAGTTTTCCCAGCACCATTTATTAAATAGGGAATCCTTTTCCCATTGCTTGTTTTTGTCAGGTTTGTCAAAGAGGATTCACTTTCAAGAAAATTCCATTTTATCTCTAGTAAGTCCTCTGTAATGGAGAACCTATTGTAGTACTGTAACCTCCTTAATGAATTAGCTGAAAGCAACACCACCGTCCTCATCTGCAACTTTTAAGACTATGCTAATCATTATTTAGAGTGATTTCTCTAAAAATAATAATTAATATTAAATGTTATATGTTCAACATATAAATGAAAAATGTATTCCATTGTCTTCTTCTGCTGAAAATTTCAAAACACTTGCAGGCTATTTTCCATACTCCAAGGAAAGCAGTGATGTGTGATGTATAGAACACATTTTAAAATGATGCAGATTTAATAATATTAAAGCAAGCTTCAGCAGGATTATTTTAATTAAATAAAGTGACATTAATATTCTGTGAGAAATTTATTAATTAAGAGTATTATTATAAAATGAAAAATCCACTGTAGTATACACACTATATAGTATAGTACACACTGTAAGATGACAATTATACTTTATATCTATAATCATTAAAATGTTGGTAGTGCAAGAAAAGACAGATAAATGGAACAGAAATAAAGAAGTTATAATACCCAAAAGAGACAGAAAGTGGTGAATAGGTTATTAATAGAAGAAATGCAAATACTAATAACTATGAAAAATTGTTATCAGCATTAATAATAAGTTATATTCAAATAAATATCATATCTGTCTTGTAAAATTGACAAAGCTGCTCCTAATACTTCATGCCTGTAAGAATTATACAAGAAAAATGATATATTATTTTAAAAAATTCAAAGCTTAGTCTTTTTAGAAACATTAACTTCGAAGTATTTTAAAAGTTAAAAGTATTTATTATGGTTCACTAACAATTTTATCTAGGAATTCAATCAAAGACACTATCAGACATGGAAAGAAAGATTCATGAGCAAGTACTGATATAATAATATGATGGATTGAATCAAGTACAATGTGACAATGTGATAAAATATTCAACCATTATAAATTGTATAGGAATAAGTCATAATGACATGAAAGGAAGTTGCAAAACACAGTTAAGAAGAAAACTAAGATATAATACTATGCATACTTATATGCAATATGACTGAAATTGATAGATGCAAATTTGTGGGTTTTGTGTGTATGCATCTGAGTGTATATATAGTTGCTATATTTTCTGCTTACATTATTACATAATATTTCACAATGAATATGTTTTACATTTGTTATATATAAAGGTAACACTGCAAGCTCTGCTTTTTTAAGAGAAAGACTTGCTGGCTCCAGAACATATTGCAGATTAGAAGAAAATAAATGAAGCTGAAGAGTGTATGTTTTAGGAATAAACTAGGAATAGAAGAAGAAAACATTCCAAGAAACAGATAAACCTAAAGCAATGATAGTTACAGAAATAAACTAACAAAAAGGATTATAAGTTTTTGCTTATTCTTCATTTTTTCTAAAGGCCTATGTATAACAAAGAAATTCAAAAACATTGTAATTTAGGGGTTGTTTATTGTATACAGAAATTCAAGTTGCCTAAGTGATTTCAAAGTTAAATAATCTTTTGAACAGTAAAACTGAAGTTTAAATAAATAATGGACAGAAGTTTAAGAGTAAATTATTATTGTTGATACATAAAATAGAATGCAATGAAGGCTTATTTTACTCACCAAGGGAGGAAGGAAAAATAATGTGGTTGTAGTACTATTTGGGGGTAGAGGGGTATGATGGAGCCATTCTTTGGAACAAGATCAGAGTCAGGTAATCCACTTTCATATAGGCATTCAGCATAAAAATCGAATGTGCTTGATTTTATATTTCTTGAGACTGACAAAATACAGACAAAACCTAACAGCACTCAGTATCAATCAAGGTTCAACCAGATATATATATGTAAAATCATAATATACATATATGTAAATACATAATATACATGGCATATTATATATCCACACACATAATTATATAAGGTATTGGCTTAAGCAATGGTGGAGGCTGGTTCTGTGAATATGATATCCATAAGGTAGACTGTCAAGAAGGGAAAGCTGGAAATTTTCAGGCAGGAGAAGTTTCAGTCCACAGACAAGATGTCTTCTTAATTAAGAAAATAGTTCGGTTCTTAAGGCCTTTCAGTTCTTTAGATCAAGCATACCCACCTAAATAATTGAGAACGTAAAGTCCATTGATTGTAGATGTTTAGTCATGTGTTCAAAATACTGTCACGGGAACACCTAAATTAGTGTTTGATTAAAAAACTGAGAAGTATCGTCTAGCCAAGTTGACACACCAGATTGACCATCATGAGCCCTGTGCAACATGAAATAGTGAACATAAACAGCAAGATGAATAGTAGAAAATGGTACCTACTGATCTCCCTGGCTAGATATAAGTATATATACTAAATCATTTTGAGTTCATCCAAACATGGTGGAAAATTTACATTTTCTATATGATATTTTATGATTACAAACTAATATGTCTAACAAATTGGTCTTTGTCAAAGCCATAACTTCAAAATATCACTTCTTAGATTATAATTAGTTTGTTTCTAGGTAGCTAGGTAATTATACATGACACAAAAGTCAACAGCAACAAAAATTTTAGTCAATTGGAAAGTATAATAATTAAAGTCATGAATTCAATAGTTGTTAAGTGTGGTAAATCTATATATTTATTTATTTCCAAATTCGAACAAAACTTATGAAGTGTCTTATGTTATTAACCCAAATACAGATTCCTGGAAGGCCAACTGACTTGTTTATTTTCCCAAATCACAGTATGTAACAGTGGATTTCTGGTGCACTTTAATATATCTTCAATTGTATTCTGTTCTAAATAATTAGTAATTTGAACTCAACTGGCACTAATTTGGAAGTACATAAGCCTCTTGTGGTTTGTTTTGATTTTCATAGTACAGTCTTTTAAAGCATATATCATGTACACAAAGTCACTGCAATTAATATAACTAATACATCTTTTTAAATTTCATAAGAAAAATTATTAAAAGTGGCTGTTTTTACAAGGTTATTGTTGCTAGCAATGCACTCCATTGGGATCTGTATACTCCGGACATATGTCTGTCTCATTTTGTTAAAACTCGTGGAGGTAACATCGTGGTGTAACATTGGCATGAATATAATTCATTGATTTTAACTATCTCAGAAACAGCATCTTGAAAAAAATATATATATAGTTACATGTATATAGATGCTTTATATATATATAATAGGTTTTGTTGTGGATTTGAGTGGCCTATGTGTTATAAATTCAAAATCAGATGCCAGATATATTCAGAAACAAATAATCATTAATGTCTCAGGACTCCAAAAGTAAACTCTAAGATCACTGACCTGTAATTTCTGAAGTGTACTAATAAGGCTGTGGGGGCAGGCACATACAAAGACACATACGGATGTCTGTCATATTTACATAACATTTTACTCTTTGGGTGATACTGAAGATAAACTCTTGCATTAATCAGACTGATTAAGTTTTAAAATGTAACCTATTTTGTAATTTTATTTTATCTTAGGCTATAGAAGACACCAGGCCAGATAAATGTGGAAAAAAAAAGTACATAGTGTCTGTTGGCTGAAATTCTGCAAAGGAGATTGCAGCTATGAAGTGGAGTATACATGCAGCAGAGTAACTAATTAGGCAGCCATCTGGCACCATGTAGATCAGGGCAAGAAGGCCTCCACCTCTTAATAGTCCTTTAAGGCACTGCTCTCTTACTGCAGTGTGCTAATTGATAGTCTTATGAAGGCCTCGAGTTAGAGGTGAAAAGTAAAATGATGCTCTGCACAGTCTGATTAAGATGATTAGTGAAATACATCATAGGAAGATGTCAAACAAAATGGTAAATGTTACAAAAATACTCTATAAGAGCAAGATTACAATAAAATGTTTTCATATCAAGTAGTTTATTTGTCTGACATGCTGATGAGATGAATGGAGAAATGTGCAAAAATGCTCTTTAAAAAATATTTCAGCAAAAATATTATCACCCACAGACCCCTCTTCCATTCCACGTCTTTATTTGTCTTGAAAAGTTCAAGCACTTAAGAATGTCGTGCCATATCACACTGTATTATAGAAGGGAAATGTGGAAGACACATTATTTTTCCTTTTTAATGCCTAGAGTTGTGGATGAGTCACCAAGGTAAAAGAAAAGTGATAATGTGACTGACAGTGCTCTTCATGTCTTGAACTAACCTTGCAATTTTGTCACTACCTGCCAAAAATCATGTATTGTACTTATTCTGTGAGACCTACCTTCTTTCTGGAACACATGATTGACCAGAAATCCCAGGTATTTCATGAATTTTTCTATTTTCTGCTCCATTCATCTGTCAGTCACTGTTTCATTACTGATTTTTCCAGCTTCTCTGCCTTTTGCTGAAATTGATTCCATAAGCAGGAGAGACATGGTACTTTTTAAATTATTATTTTAAGGAGTCACTAGAAGTCCTTAAAAATGGGAGGAATATTCAGGAAGTAAAATATGATTTTTATAACCCAAGAAAATTGTTAAGAAAATTACATATCTAATTAAATAAATGGAAAACGTTAAAATATCTAAAATATCTAAACTATCACTAGTCATGGCAAGGAACAATGTACTTCTCTCTGTGAGATGTAGACTGACTTTCCTTTTCCTCACAGTCCTTCAGGGATTATTTATCTATGGCACTTGTCTGGCAGGCAGTTCTTTAGCTAGGCTATGTGACTAACTTCCACCTTCTCCCCTGAGAATTACAGAGACATGACATTACTATCAGATTGGCTTTCAATGGATTTAGTTGCTTTAAAAATGACTTGTGACCAGTAAAGTGTGGAGGTGGTCACTCCACAGGCTCTAAATCTTTGGAAGATTATTTTTAAAGCAAATCCTTTAAAACTACTTTAGAATGAGCTTTTTTATTTAGAATGATATGGGAGATTACTGAGAAAACCAGAAGGATCACCTTTCCAATAAACTAATGGAATATGGCTTATTCTTGAGGTGTAGATAATGCACCAATTTGGTTAAGGATAGAATTTTAATCTAAGAAATAAAATACTAAATGTATTCATCCTATCCAACTGAAAAGCACAACAAGAATTCAATGACTAACACATGTATTATTTAGATATAATGTGCCAAGTACTACACAATGTGCAAAGTACTATGTCTGCATTATACTCCTTAACCCATTTATGCCTAGTGTTCCATTATTGGAATGCTAACCATGTGGGAGTTATTTATATCCTACTGCTCAAGGTCATCAGCAAAGTCTGATTGCAAAAATTCAAAAAATTGCAACCTCAGATATAAACGGGTTAATTCTTAAGCTATGTCTTGAACATCATGTATACCTTGTACATGTTCTTTACAGTAGAGAAAAATGACTATATTTATAATTAGCACAATTAGCTATTCATTCTTATGTCAAAGTCTAATTTCTTGTAATTATAAAAATAGGCTGTTTCAGCTCAAGTATTTTCATTTAAGAGAAGGTGATGCACTTTTTCTAACCAGTTATATAGGAGATACTGCTTGTATCTTCTTCAATTCTGTGGATAACAGACTACCAGAAAACCATAAAAATCCTCACTCCAGTTTACAAATTAGACAATTTTAATTTTTTGTTGCTTTCCCCTTTCCATTTTTTGTCTAATAAAAATGTTATTACATGCTTAATGGCACACAGAGTTGGAGTTTTTAACCCAAGCTGCATCAACTCATTTTAAGGTGTATATGCCTTTTAAAAAGTATAGACTACTTAGTGTGTATACCTTTTATTTCTGGGATGGCCTGTAGTTTCAATAAAATTATTCATATCTTAAAACACATACAGACCTTGTTCTGTATGGTCACTCATTATATATTCACCACCCTTCAGGAACATGTATGATGTTCTTATGTAGAAGAAACTAATTACCGGTAGAATTGTCTATCCTAAGAATCCTAGAACAAAAAGACAAGACAGTTTGAAATATTTTAGTATTTTTGTTGACATCTCTTTATCTCCATTGACATTGCTGATAAATAACAAGTGGAAGAACCTTTTTTATTCAGCCTGTGTTAAGAGCTGAATTCTGACTCTCCCAAATGTATATGTTAAAATCCTAATCCCTAGTACCACGGAATGTGACAGTACTTAGAGATAAAACATTTTAAAAGGTAATTAAGTTAAAATGCAGCCCTTAGGATACTTTTTTTTTTTTTTTTTTTTTGAGACAGCATCTTGCGCTATTTCCCAAGCTGGAGTGCAGTGACAGGATCTCGGCTCACTGCAGCTTTGACCTGCTGGGCTCAAGAAATCCTCCCACCTGAGACTCCTGAGTAGCTGGGACTACAGGTGCAAGTGAGTGCCACCACACCCGGCTAATTTTTTGTATTTTTAGTAAAGTCGGGGTTTTGCCATGCTGCCCCGGCAGGTCTTGAACTCATGAGCTCGAGTAATCCACTTGCCTCAGCCTCCCAAAGTGCTGGGATTACAGAGGTGAGCCCCCATGCCCAGCCAGGTGGCCTCTATTCTAATCTGATTAGCGTCCTTTTAAGAACAGAAGGTTAGAACACGGACACACACAGGATGGGGGGGAACATGAAGACACTAAAGGAAGACAGCCATTGTATTAGTCTGTTTTCACCCTACTGATAAAGACATACCTGAGACTGGGAAGAAAAATACCTTTAATGCACTCAACAGTTCCACGTGGCTGGGGAAGCCTCACAATCATGGTGGAAGGTGAAAGGCACTTCTTTCATGGCACGGCAAGAGAGAATGAGAGAAACAGAAAGCAGAAACCCCTTATAAATCCAACCGATCTCCTGAGACTTATTCACTATCACAAGAACAGTATGGGGGAAACAGCTCCCACAATTCAATTATCTCCCACTGAGTACCTCCCACAATATTTGAGAATTATGGGAGTACAATTCAAGATGAGATTTGGATGGGGACACAGAGCCAAACCATATTAGCCATCTACAAGACAAGGAGAAAGGCCTTCAAGGAAACCGATCCTGACAATATCTTGAACTTAGGCTTCTAGCCTCAAAAATTAGGAAAAAATAATTTTTTTGGCAGCCCTGGGACATTAAGAGAGCTAGCATTTATAAGTAGTTTCCTAATATATGTTGTGGAGAACAGTCCATCAACACTCAGAACGTGTGTTTTACCCGTCTAGTAAATGGCGACCACTGTGAAAAAGAATGCTGACAAAGCTAGAAAAACGGTGCTTTCATTCAATAGGGACTGCTTACATGAAGTGATCTTTCTGCTTCTGCAACTTGGAATTGACAGAATTAACCTTCATATAGAAAAAGTTACATTGACAACAAAATGAATATGCAAATAACATATCAAATAAGAAAGTGGAGATTATTAACCACAGTGAGTTCATAGTAGCCCTAAACATTTAGAAAGGGTTGAAAGGTATGTGAATACAGAACTACATGCCCCACAATTTGTGGATCAGTGGAAAAGAGGAGAGGGCATTCTAAATAGAAACAGCCCATAATCAGATATAGAGAAAGTAATGACATTAAGAAAAAATTTGAAAGAAGACCATCAAGAATAAATTATAGATTACTTAGAGTAGCTTTCAGGAGTTTCAAAATAGTGTAGTTTTTCTTATGATTTTTAGTTTTTTATTGATAAATAATATGTGTACAGGTTTATAGAATGCATGTGATATTTTAATACATGCAAACAATGCGTAATGATTCTATCAGGGTATTTAGAATATCTGTCACCTGAAAACATTTATCATTTCTTTGTGTTATGAAAATTTCAAATCTTCTCTACTAGCTATTTTGAAAAATGTAATAGATTATTGTTAATGATGGTTACCCTACTGTGCTATCGAACCCTAGAACTTAATCCACCTAACTATATATTTATACCTATTAACAAACCTCTTTTCTTTATCCACCTCCCTCAACACACACCCTTCCCAGCCTCTAATAACTATCATTCTACTTTCTACCTCCACGAGATCAACTTTTTTGGCTTCCACACATGAGTTTGAAAATGCTGTGTTTAACTTTCTGTTTCTGGCTTATTTCACTGAATATTATGTTCTTCAGTTCAATCCGTATTGCTGGAAAGGGCAGGTTTTAATCTCTTTTTTATGGCTCAGTAGTATTCCATGGCATATATATACACCACGTTTTTTCTTAGTCCATTCATCTGTTGACGATCACTTGGCATTTCATCATTTCATACTGTGGCTAATGTGAATAGTGCCACAATTTCTTTAATATACTGATTTCCTTTCCTTTGCATAAATATGCAGTACTGGGATTGATGGGTCTTAAGATAGTTCTACTTTGAGTTTTTTGAAAAAAAAATTCATACTTTTAAAAATAATGGCTGTACTAATTTACATTCCTACCAAGTGTATAAAAGTTCCCTTTGCTCCACATTCTCACTAGCATTTCTTAGTTTTTGTCTTTTTAATAATGGTAATTCTAACTGAGCAAGATGATACCTCATTGTGGTTATGATATATATATTTCTCTGACCATTAGTGATATTAAGCATTTTTTCATATACCTGTATGTCATTTGTATGTATGTCTTCTTTTTAGGAATGTCTATTCAAAAACATTACCCACTTTTTCATGGAATTTATTTATTTATTTATTTATTTATTTATGCATGCTCTGAGTTGTTTGAGTTGCTTGCATATTCAGTATATTCATTCCTTGTGGTATGAATAGTTCTCACATATTTTTTTCTCATTCAACAGGTTGTCTCACCATTCTGTTGATTTTTTATTGCTGTATTGAAGCTTTTTAATTTGATATAGTTCCAATTGTATTTTTTTGCTTCTGTTGCCTGTGCTTTTGAGCCCTTAGCTATAAAATCATTACATTGACAAATACCATGAAGCATTTCCCAAATGTTTACTTCTATTTGTTTTACAGTTTCAGGTCTTGAATTTAAGCCTTTAATTCATTTTTATAAATGGTGAAAGATAGGGGTGCAGTTTTATTCTTTTGCATATGGATATCCAGTTTTTCTAGCCCTGTTAATTGAAGATAATGTCTTTCCCCATTGTGTGCTATTGGAGCCTTTGTGTATGATCAGTTGGCTGTATATAAGTGGATTTACTTCTTGATTCTCTATTCTGTTTCATTGTTCTCTGTGTCTATTTTTATACTAATACTATGCTGTTTTGATTACTATAGCACTGTAATATATTTTGAAGTCAGGTAGTGTCATGCCTCCGGCTGTGTTCTTTTTCCTTAGGATTGCTTCAGAATCTTTTAATTCATACAAATTTTAGAATTTGTATTATATTTCTGTGAAAAATAGTATTGGCATTTCGATAGGGATTGCATTGAATTTATAAATTGCTTTGCATATTATACTCATTCTACCAATATGAATTCATCTTATACATGAGTATGGGATATCCTTCTATTTGTCCTCTTTAATATTTTTCATCAATGTTTTGTAATTTTCCTCATAGACATCTTTCACCTCCCTGATTAAATTTATTCCTGGATATTTTATTTATTTCATAGCTATTGTAAGTGGGATTCCCTTTCTGATTTCATTTTCAACTAGTTCACTATCAGTGTAGACAAATACTACTTATGTTTATGTTGATTTTGTATCTTACAATTGTACTGAATTAATTTGTCAGTGGTAATAGTTTCTTTGGGTAGAGTTTTTAGGTTTTTCTAGATAATAAGATCATGTCTGCAGAGAAGGACAATTTGGCTTCCCTTTTCCGGCCTGGATGTCTTTTATTTCTTTATCTTGCCTGATTGCTCTGGGTAGGACTTCCAGTACTATGTTGAATAGGAGTGGCGAAAGTAGGTATTCTTATCTTCTTCCAGTTCTTAGAGGAAAGGCCTTCAAATGTTCCCTATTCAGTATGATGTTAGCTGTGAGTTTGCAACATATGGCCTTTATTATGTTGAGGTATGTCCCTTCTATGCCTAATTTACTAAGAGATTTTATCATGAAAGGGCATTGAATTTTATCATATGATTTTTCTGCCTCTACTGGGATAATTATTTGGTTTGTGTTCCTCATTCTGTTGATGTGATATATCACATTTATTGATATGTTTATGGTGAAACATCTCTGCATCCCTGGAATAAATCCCACTTGATCACGGTGACATATATTTTTAATGTACCACCAAATTACTTTTAGTATTTTGTTGAGGATTTTTGCATCTGTGATATAGGCCTGTAGTTTTATTTTTGTTGTGTCCTTGTCTGGGTTTGCTATTAGGATAATGCTGGCCTCACATAATGAATTAGGAAAAATACTCTCCCTTTCAATTTTTTAGAATAGTTAGAGAATTGCTGTTAGTTTTGTTTTTTTTTTAATAAGTTTGGTGGAATTCAGCAGTAAAGCCTTTCAGTCCTAGGCATTTGTTTGTTGGAAATTTTTTTAAACTCAATCAATGTTGTTATTCATTATTGGTCATTTTGGGTTTTCTGTTTCTTCTTGGTTCAGTCTTAAAAGGTTGTAGGTTTTTTTTTATTTGAGTCTCCTCTTTTATTCTTGGTTAGTCTAGCTATGAGTTTATTGATTTTGCTCATTTTCTCAAAAAAACCTTTTTGTTATGTTGATTCTTTGTTTTTGTCTCTTTCATTTCTTCTGCTCTGATACTTATTTCCTTCTTTCTACTGATGTTCAGTTGTTTTGTTTTTACTTTCTAGTTCCTTGGGATACATCTTGATGTCATTTACTGAAAATCTTTCTACATTTTAATGAAGGTATTTATTGATATAAAATTCCCCCTCAGCACTGTTTTTCCTGTATCACATAGGTTTTGGTATGTTATGTTTCCATTTTCATTTGTTTCATTATTTTTTAAATTTTCTTCTTAATTTCTTCATTGATCCAATGGCTATTCCAGAGCATGTTGTTTAATTTTCATGTATTTGTACAGTTCCTAAAGTTCCTCTTGGTACTAATTTCTAGCTTTATTCCATATGGCTTCAGAAAATATTTGGTAAGATTTTCGTTTTTAAAAATTTGTTGGCAATTGCTTTGTGTCCTAACATATATTCCATTCTTGAGAATGTTCCTTGTGCTATTGAAAAGAATGCATATTCTGTAGCTGTTAAATAAAATGTTCTATAAATGTCTATTTAGTCCATTTGCTCTAAAATGCAGCTAGAATTTAATGTTTCTTTGTTGATTTTCTGCCTAATCTTTCCAATGCTGAGAATGGAGTGTTAAAGTTTCTTATTATTATTGTATTGGAGTCTAATTCTCCTTTTATATCTAATAATAATTGCTTTCTTTATCTGGATACTCCAGCTTTGAATATGTATTTATTTACAATTATTGTATTCTCTTTCTTAATTTATTTCTTTATCATTATATATATAATGACCTTTGTCTCTCTTTACTATTGTTTACTTCAAGTACATTTTATATGATGATGTAAGTATACTTACTCCTTCTTAGTTTTGGTTTCCATTTGAATGGAATATCTTTTTCTATCCTTCATTTTTAATCTGTATGTTTCCTAAGAGTTAAATGAGTTTTATGTAGACAGCATATAGTTGAATCACTTTTTAATCTATTAAATCAGTCTTTGTCTTTTAACAGCATTATTTAACTCATTTACATTTAAGGTTAATACTGATAGGCGAGGACATATTCCTGTAATTTTCCTAATTGTTTTCTGTTTGCTTTGTATATCCTTTCTTCTTTGCTTTCTTATTGTTTATAGTGGTAACATTTGAGTTATTTCTCTTTCTGATTTGTCTGTCTGCTCTACCAGTGAATTTTATACTTTTGTGTGATTTCATGATGGTAAATGTCATCTAGCTTCCAGATGTAGGACTGCTTTAAGCATGTTTTATGAGACTGGCCTACTGGTGATGAATTCCCTCAGGTTTTGCTTGTCTGGAAAAAGTTTTATTTCCTTATTTTTGAAGAGTAGCTTTCCTGGATATATTATTCTTGACTAGTAGGTTTTTTTTGTTTGTTTCTAACAGAATTTTGAATAATGATCTCATTGTCTCCTAGCCTGTAATGTTTCTGCCAGGAAATCCTGAGAAATGCACTTTTAGTCTGACGGGCTGTATTAGTATGCTCTCATGCTGCTGATAAAGACATACCCGAGACTAGGTAACTTATAAAGAAAAAAGGTTAATGGAGTCCCATTCCACATGGCTAGGGAGGCCTCACAATCATGACAGAAGGTGAAGGAGGGGTAAAGGCACATCTTACATGGCGACAGGCAAGAGAGGTTGGCCAGGAGAACTCCCATTTATAAAACCATCAGAGCTCGTGAGACTTATTCACTACCATGAGAATAGTATGGGGTAAAATCCTGCCCCAGTGATTCAATTACCTCCCATCAGGTCCCTCCCATAACACATGGGAATTATGGGAGCACAATTCAAGATGATATTTGGGTGAGGACACAGCCAAACCATATGGGTGTTCCCTTATATGTGACTTAATGATTTTTCTCTTGCTGTTGTTAGCATTCTCTTAGTCTTTGACTTTTGACAGTTTGACTATTATGTGCCTTGGAGAAGTTTTTTGGGTTAAATATATTTGAAATTGAGATTCCTGTATCTTGATGTCTCTATTTTTTGAGAGATTTGGCAAATTTTCAGATATTATTTTATTTAATAGATTCTCTATGCCTTTGTGCATTACTTCTCATTCTGCAAAAGAGAAAGTTAAAATATTTGCTCACTTTATGGTGATATGTTCCATAGACTTTATTTATTTTATCCTTTTATTCTCTTCTTCTTTTGTATACTGGATTATTTCAAAAGGCCCATCTTTAAATTCAGAAATTGTCTCTTCTGCTTGATCCAGTCTACTGTTGAAGCTCTCTATTTTATTTTTTATTTCATTTATTGACTTATTCAGATCCAGAATTTCTGTTTGATTCTTTATAATGATATTTAACATTTTGTTAAATTTCTCATTCAGATAATTAATTGTTTTTCTGATTTCTTCATACTGCTTATCTATGTTCTCTTGTATCTCACTGAGCTTATTCAATATCATTGTTTTCAATTATCTTTTAGGCAGTTTATAAATTTTTTATTGGAATTTACTGATGAGGAATTATTTTGTTCCTTTGGAAGCCTCATGTTTCCTTGTTTTTATATTATATATTTTTTATAATGTTTCTTGTGCCTTTACCTTGATTTCTGTGCATCTGGTGTAACAGTCACTTCTTTCAAGTTTTATGGATTGGCTTTTGTAGGGAAAATTATTTTCCTATAAAGGCATCTATGGTGTAAATTGGATAGCATGTTTTTTCTTTGATTCTGGGTAACTGCAGTAAGTGTATTCTTTATATGATTTGTTCAGCTATAATCAGCATCCATGGTGTTTTTTGTTCGTCAGTGTCTAAGGATAAGGATGTTCTTGCTAGTGGAGGCTGTGGTTAGGCTTTGCTAGGTATGAGGACACAAAGTGGGTTTGTTCTTAGGCCCTAGTCATAGAGGTGGTGGAGCCTCCCTTTGGCCACTTGGTGGTATAAAGTGGCACCAGTGTTAGAAAGTCTAGGCAGACTGATTCTTGGGCTTCCAGGCAGCTTGTGCTCAGGTGCTGGCTGTGGCAATGATGGACTAAATGAGCAGGTGTGTCCTAAGACCCTAGGCAGTATGTGTGGGGTCAGTGATGACACTAAGGGTCCTGGGTCAGCCTCCAGGTATTCAGGTGGCACATGCAAGTGGGTGGCACTGGAAATTTTGTTAGCAGGCTGGGTAGAAGCTCAGACCCTCAGGGGAAGTGAATGGGTGCCATTGGTAGTAGGTGGGATGGGGAATTCCCAGACCTTTCCAGATGATGTGTGCAGGCACTGGTAGGGGTGGCACCAGTTGTGGTAAGCCTGTCCTCAGGCCCCTAATTGTTCATGTGACCTGGGCTGTGCTGAGTAACATTTGAATCCCCAGACCTCTGGTCTGTGTTCACAGGTACCAGCAAACTGGGCAGGCCATCCTTCAGATCCCTGGAAGGCATGTAAAGATACAAGTTGCAGCAACTGGGATGAACATATCTCTAGATCCCTGGAGTAGGGTGGCCGCTGATGGGACAGGCCTGTTCTTTCTCAGGATCCCTGAATGTATGAAAGGGCACAGACTATGGTGGGTGGGGCATATCTATCCCCAGGTCCCCAGATGGCTTGAAAAGGTAGGCAGGGCTTGTTGCCCAGCCTCCTGATGATGTTCACATGTGTCAGTGGTGGCAAGCAGTGAAGACTGACTTGTAGCTCCCTGAATGATGTGCCCTGGAATTGGCAGGTCTGTCCTCAGGCTCCTGATGTTTTATGCAAGTGAAGTCTGTGAAGGGTAGGGCTGGTCTATCCCCAAACACTCAGTCAATGTGTACAGGGGCTGACAGGTTAGGCAGGTCTGTCCTCAGGCCCCTGGAATGTGTTTGTGGGCACCAGTGGCAGCATGTAAGGCAAGTTGATCTCCAGGCCCCTGAACAATGCACATGAGAATTGGCAGGGGTGGTGTCAGGCTGGCCAGGCTTGTCCTCAGGCCACCCATTGGTATGGCAAGTACCAGCTGTGGCTTGCCAGGTGGGTGGATCCCCAGGCCCCAGATGCCAGCTTCAGGAAAGCTGGGCCAGTTGTTTAGGTTCCCGGCTGGTGTGCATGCATGCCAGTGGTTGCAGACAGGCAGGTCAATCCCCAGGCTCCACCATGACACATATGGGCAATGGCTAGGGTAGCACCCCTCAAGGGGTCCCCAGGCCCCTCATTGTGTATGCTGTCACAAGCTGTGGCAGATAGGGCTGGTCAAACCCTAGTTCACCAGTCAATGTTTGTGAATGGCAGCAAAATGGGCAGTCCTGTCTTTAGGCCCTACAAAGTGTCTGCAGGTGCCAGTGGCAGAGGTGGTGGGGGGTGTTTTGACTCTCAAGCACCAAGACAACACATGTGGGCATTGGCAGGGATATTCCAAGGAGGAGTAGCCTGTCCTCAGTTTTTCTGACTGTGTTCATGAGCACCAGCTGTGACAGTAAGGGCAGGCTGTTTCCCAGATTCTCTGGAAGTACAGGAAGGTGCACAGTGTTCCTGCTGCTAGGGGCTGGGGGTGGGGTTGTTGTCAGTGACAGTGGCCTCAAGCAGGTGGCTTTCAGGTCTGGAGAGCATGTACTTTGGCCATCTTTGTCTTGGAGCAGCCTTCCCCATGCACTGCACTGACCATTGTATAGGACACTGCATGCACTAGAGTGCTGAGGAGCTGGTTGCACCATTGGGTCCAGCTGGTGTTACAACACTAGAGCAATCTTGTGCGAATGTGGAAGATCCCAGCTGGGATCCCTCGATCTGGAGATGCAGGGACTCTTAGGCCCCATGGCAATCTGGTGGGGGCTGGGCTTTCCTAATGGCACTGTTCCGCAACTGCTTGGTTTTCAGGAAGTGCGTAGGATACAGCACAAACTTCCTCTCTGGAACCATGCCATCACATGGGCCCCAGTCAGCTGTCTATATTAGACTCAGGGTCCATGATGACCACGGAGCTCTTCTATTGCTAGGACTGTAGGAGTCCATGGTTGGCATCTGGACAGCTGAGAATCCCTCACTCACCTCCCCACTATCCATCTGCACTGGAGAGTTCCTCATGGATGCCAGCTAACTGTATCTAGGATAGTTGCTTTGTTTCCTCTCCTTCTGTGCTTCAAAGATTCCGTCATTTTTTTTTTTTTTTTTATGGTTTCCAGTGTTCTCTCTTAGAGTCTCTATTTAATATGTAATTATCTACTGCTGTTCTGGTCTTTTTTTTGTGGAGGAGGTGAGTGCTGGCTGCTTCTAGTAAGTATATCTTGAAGCCCACCTCTTTATATTTTTAACTGACTAATCTCCCAGAGGAATACTATATTTGAGGCAATTCAAAATACTGGCTGTTAGAGAACATAATCTGAACTCCATCTTTGCCCTTGTTTATTTTCTCGACATTTCCAAAGCTACCAGTTGTTAAAGGTTCAGCTCATATTCTAAATATTGCCACTACATTTTGTGTTGATATGATCACTCTTTGAGAGAGATAAAAGTGAAACAAATGTCAAGTTCATTTCTGAAACTTAATTACTTTGGTAAGAAAGCAAAAGTAAGTGAATTATGTAGTGAGCACAGAATGTTTCAATCTGGAAAATATTTTGTCTTTTAAGCAGATGAATGAAAAATAACTTGACCTATGCTTCTAGAGTAGTAATTTAGAGCAAGTAGGCCAGGAAAATTGTCCCTGCTTCTGATTTAATCCTGGACCTAGCATCATTACTTCAAGACACAGCCATAGTTAACTAATGGATTTTTTTGGAACATACTTGTTTTAATTCAGATTCTTTTGACTAGCAAGTAACAGAAAACAATAAAATCTTAAGTAGTATGATAAATAGGCTTTGCCATATTGCCTAGGTGTGAAATAGGCTCTACCATCATGGTTTATGTAAGTACACTCTATGATGTTTGCATAATGACAAAATCACCCAACAGTGCATTTATTGGAAAGTATCCCTCTCATTAAATGATGCATGACTACATTTCTACATTTAAAAATCACATTTGTGTGTTTTCTTTCCTTGATGCATTGTTATTGTAGATTCCACATGACAGCTCAATTTTAAAGGGCGTTGTACACCCTTAAGCCTCATTATCAACCCAAATATCTGGGTGAATTATTTATTGAATGACGTTACCTTAATTTCTCTGAATGGAGGCAATTATTGTAATTTATAAGCTTTGTGCATAAGACATAGTAAAAATAAAAAAAATATATAAAAACTCAATCTTCCTTGTGGGAAAATAACTTTTCCTTTTAAGAAAATTTTGCCAATTAATGACTTTTCTAGAGCACTTTGTGTTAATAAAGTCACTCATTAGATACTCATTAAGCAAGCATCACTGCCAGAAAGCAGGATATCTGCCAGATAGGCCCAAAGAGGTCCATTAAAAACAATTATAGAACTAGTTAATAAATGAACAAACAAATATATTAGATTTAATTAAAACCTAAACAGAAATAATACATATGAAACACAAGAGGGAAATTATTTTATAATGTTCCAAGAGTTTATATAAAATATATGTAAAACACAAAGCCACAAAGAAAATCATAATAAATATCAAAAGTTAGAGTTCTTATAAATCCTATTTTCTAATCATAGTTTAAGAATTATAAATGAACTGATAATACTTGTTTATTTCTGAGTGTTTTGCATGTGTAAGCATCTAAACCAAGAACTTTAGAGATGTCTATCTTTTTATTTTTTCTTGCTTTTCTTATGGAAAATTTTAAACTTATATTAGAAAAAATAGTATAATTTATCTGTAAGTGCCCATCAACTTATGGCATATCTATCCCACCAAAGACATCCCCAAATGTCTTCACTTTGTTGGAGTAAATTCCAGATGTTATGTTATTTGCTGCATAAATGTTCAAATATGTATATCTAAATAAAAATCTTTTCATAAACATAGTGATAATATTATGCTTTTGAAATCAACTATAATCTTTTAATGAGTTGATATTTAATATTAATATCAATTATATGTGTGATAGAGTGATAGATGCCCTTAAAATTCACATGCTTCCTTCTAACTTTGAATCAAGATCCAAATTACATATGTATCTTGAGCCTCTTTTAGTCTATAATTCTTCTATTTTCTTTTTAAATATATTTGGTTTTCTTTTAATTTTGAAATTTATTTGTTGAAGAAATCAGCTCATTTTCCTATAGAAAGTCCCATAATCTGGAATCAGTTTATTGATTTCATTTTCTTTTAAAAAGTTATTTTCCCTTGTATTACCTATATTTGGAAAGTATCTTCAAAATCATATTTACTGCTTGCAAGAATAATTCATAGGTGGTGATGTGTATGTTTATCCAGAGCCATACAGTGTTTGGAAGTATCTTTGAAAGGATAGAAGACATTGACAATAATCGCCTAGATGCATTGATCAAAAGGATTATAAATTGAGGATTTATTCAATTTTTTATTTTTATTTTATTATTTGGAATAATAATGAGAAACTTTCTTTGGTTATTTGGTTAATGAGGCAATCAATTTTATTATAGAACTATAAACCAATTATATTATATATACAATTTTAAGTAAAATGATTAGATTTTTGTTAATCAAATTATTAAATAGAAAAATATAGGTAAAACAATGATTTCCTGAAGTAAAATATCTTAAACATACCAAGAAAGGTATTAGTCTTAAAATATTCATTTAATTTGCTAGGGTAGTTTCTTTGGAATTGTTTTATTTTTGCATTAAGTAGATGTTCTCTTTATAGATTCTCCAGTTATTCAACTTTAAATATCATCTTTATTTTACATATTCACATATCTTTCACCTGATTTAGCAATTTTCCTTGGGTACATCACTTTTATTTTAGCATACTTCATAACATTTTTGTTTGGTTTTGTAGCCATATCTGTATAGCTACAGAAGTTGTTTGTTCAGATTTCAATATTTAGATGAATTGTTTCTTAACCATAATTTATTGTGACATAGTATTACTATAGCTGTTTATGATGTTTTGTTTTGTTTCTTTGTTTTAATTCATCCCTTGCTTGGCTATAATTTAGGATTTAGTAATTTCTTTTAAAATATCTTTATCCAATGATGTCTGATATTTCAAAATGTCTTGTGGTTGCCTTCTACTTGAATGACAGTTTGATTTTGCATAATTTCCTGGATCAAATTATGCTTTCAAAATCAGACAGATATTCTTTCGTTTCTTCCATTTCTTTCCAGTTTTGACTGATGCCTTGAAGAAGTCAGAATCAACCTGATTTTTCCTGCTTTCTTTAGTATCGTTCACATTAAGAAATAATTTTTAATCTTTGATGTTCAATAATTTATAAGTATCTGTTAATCAGGATCTTTTTATTTCCTCATGTATCATAACATATATTTATTATGTCAATATATGTTTATATGTATATATAATAGATTAATATATAATTAATGTTAAACAAATGAGAAGGATATGTAGCAGCTTTCTATCTTATATCTTACACCAAATTTTAGTGGAACAAAAATTGTATGTAGTAGAACAAAACATAGATATAACCTTGAAATGATAATATTCTGGTTTTATTTTCCCTAACTCATAACATATTCAACCTTAGAAACCTACTCCATGCTACGTCTTGCCCCAGAATCCAAATTTATGTCCCTAAGAGCTACTCACAACCTCTGTCTAGGATCTGATTTAGCTTTAAAAACCTATCAAAAGCTTTCACATACAGATGAGGGAAAAAAATGTATTTAACTGATTTGTTACTAAGAGTATATTAGCTAATCACTTATAAATGCATTTTTTCTACACATAATAGTTTGAAATTGAAAGTGATAAGATAAATTGGAAAATTGAACAATGAAAATTGAAGAAAGCACACAAAAGTAGTTTCAAACTAGTATGGCTTTGGAAATTAATTTAATTTTCTATTTTATAAAATGATAAAAAATCTTACACATCTTATAAAATAAAATTTTCTATTATTAGGCCCAGTATTATTTGAGCTAATATTAAATTTGCAGTGTTATATATTATATTCTGTTTATTTCATGAAACTCAATTATAATTTCTGTATTTGAAAATAAATTTCATTACAATTATTTTCCCATAAATTTGCAAAAGAAAAATATAAGTGTAAATATATTTTCAATCATTTTTAAAACATAGCATATTATAGTTTGCTTTATGATCTCACAGTCTAATAAAATATCAATATTTTCTTTCATGTACTTCCCAATGCATGTCCTTTTGTATTTCATATTAGAGCTTTGAAGTGAGTTGATTACTGTTCTTTAAGTTTTAACTGACAATTAAATTTAAGCTTAAATAATTTAAAAACTCTGATCTTAAGGATTTTTCAATTGAATCTAAGAGAGATTGAGGTATAATTTAAAAAGAAATAAAAATTAAGTATATCTTGATATGAACAAAGAAAATTAATTGTTCATTAAAGACCTAAAAGAGCTAATGTTCCTTCCTAAGTGACTAAATTCTGTTGAAGTTAGAGAGTAGATTTTGAGTGAATTTGTAGTTAGTCACTTGGTAAAAATAAATAAATTTAAAAAAACATGTCACCATAAGACTAGGTAAGCTTTACAAATGTGTTACAATCTTAGGAGCGCTCATTCTCATGACTGCTGCAAAGTGACTGTTTATTCCTGACTTTTTTCAGTCAATGATAAAAACAAGATGATTAATGATGAACTAAAGGTTTAACATTCAATATTCAGTATAATGCATCCTTCTATCAAAAAGTACTATATTCTCATGCTGTGAACTTTACCATACTCATCAAATGCCAAACTTGATTTCTAACATGTGAACCTTTAGCACTTATTTACTTAGGTACTTTTTAAAAATTAACATAAAATCTATTTGCTGTGAATGCATAGTTCATTTTTCAACATAAACACTTTTATAATTTCTGCTTGGGGAAAATTTGAGAAAGAGCACATTTACATAGTTTAAGTGGAGTTTGCCTCTATTAGAAGGTCATACATTGAGTTATGTACTGCTGCACTATGTAGTTCAAAGGGAATATTTTTCAGAAACTTAAGTATATGCACAATGCTAATGAGTAGAGGGATAAAATGAGTACTAATGATCAGATATATGGAGAAGTAAATTAGCCAGTTCCTAGAGGGAGTGAGCTCTTTCACTTCAAGTTTTGAAGCCATGCTTGAATCACCATCTGTCAGGGTTTATGGACTGAATGTGTAGCCCTGTTATCAGTGGAAAAGCCCTGCCTCTCTCCTCTCTCTTTTTTTTTTAATTATTAGATTTTATTTCTTATAGCAATTTAGATTTATTAAAAAAATGAACAAAGTACAGCAAGTTCTTAAATACCACCACTACCACTCTACTTACAGTTTTTTGTATTTTAACACCATGCATTGGTGTGATTCATTTGTTACGACTGTTGAACCAATGTTGATAAGCTATTCATAACTAAAATCCAAAGTTTACATACGGCTTCACTTGTTGTGTTGTTAGGTTCTACAAGTTTTGCCAACTGGATAAAACTATTTATCTGCCATTATAGTATTGTACAAAATGCTTTCACTGCTCTAGAAATCTGTGCTCCACCTATATATTCCTTCCTCCTTTCTTTGGCACCAACCCCAACTCCTAACAACCACTAATCCTTTCTTTCTTCTTCTTCTTCCTTTTTTTTTTTTTTTTTTTTTTTCTGTGAAGCTACTCTTCTAGCTTTTATTCTAGGTTTAGAGGCACATGTGCCTTTGTTACATAGGTAAACACATTTCACAGGGCCTGGTTGTACATATTATTTCATCACTCAGAAATTAAGCCCAGTACCCAATAGTTACCTTTCCTGCTTCTCTCCCTACTCCCACTCTCCCCACTCAAGTAGACCTCAGTGTCTACTGTTTCCCTCTTTGTGTTCATAAGGTGTTATCATTTAGCTCCCACTTATAAGTGAGAAAATGTGGTATTTGGTTTTCTGTTCCTGCATTAGTTTGCTAAGGAAAATAGCCTCCTGCTCCATCCATGTTCCTGCAAAAGACATGATCTTGTTCTTTGCTATGGCTGCATAGTACTCCACGGTGTATGTGTACCCCATTTTCTTTTTTTGTTTTTCTTTTTTTTTGAGACAGAGTCTCACTCTGTCACCCAGGCTGGAGTGCGGTGGCGTGATCTCGGCTCACTGCAAGCTCCGCCTCCTGGGTTCACGCCATTCTCCTGCCTCAGCCTCCCGAATAGCTGGGACTACAGGCACCCACCACCACGCCTGGCTAATTTTTTTTTTGTATTTTTAGTAGCCAGGATGGTCTCGATCTCCTGACCTTGTGATCTGTCTGCCTCAGCCTCCCAAAGTGCTGGGATTACAGGCGTGAGCCACCGCGACCTGCCGTGTACCCCATTCTCTTTAACCAATCTACCGTTGATGAGCATTTATGTTGATCCCATGGCTTTGCTAATGTGAAGAGTGCTGCAATGAACATTCACATGCCTGTGCCTTTATGACAGAATGATTTATATTCCTCTGGGTATATACTCAATAGATTGCTGGGTCAAATGATATTTCTGCTTTTAGTTCTTTGAGGAATCGCTATACTGTTTTCCACAGTGGTTGAGCTAATTTACACTTCCACCAACAATGTGTAAGTGTTCTCCTTTCTCCGCAACCTCGCCAGCATCTGTTATTTTTTTACTTTTTTTATAGTAGCCATTTTGACTGGTGTGAGATGGTATCTCACAGTGGTTTTGATTTGCATTTCTCTAATGATCAGTGATATTGAGGTTTTCTTCATATGATTTTTGGCCACATCATGTATGTCTTCTTTTGAGAAGTGTCTTTTCAGGTCCTTTGCCCGCTTTTTAATGGGGTTGTTTTTCTCTTATAAATGTGTTTAAGTTCCTTACAGATGCTGGATATTAGACCTTTATCAGATGCATAGTTTGCAAATATTTTCTCCCATTCTCTAGGTTGTCTCTTTACTCTGTATCTTGACAGTTTCTTTTGCTTCGCAGAAGCTCTTAAGTTTAAACAGATCCCACTTGTCAGTTTTTGCTTTTATTGCAATTTCTTTTGGTGTATTTGTCATGAAATCTTTGCCTGTTTCTACATCCAGGATGGTATTGCCTAGGTGTCTTCAGGGTTTTTTTATAATTTTGGGCTTTACATTTAAGTCTTTAATCAATCTTGAGTTGATTTTTGTATATGGTATGAGGAAGTGGTCCAGCTTCAGTCTTCTGCACATGGCTAGCCAATGATCAAGTACCACTTATTGAATAGGTAGTCTTTTCCACATTGCTTGTTTTTGTCAGCTTTATCAAAGATCAGATGGTCATAGTTGTGTGACCTTATTTCTGGGCTATCTGTTCCATTGGTTTAAGTTCGTTTTTGTACCAATACCATACTGCTTTTTGGTTACTGTAGCCTTTTCGTATAGTTTGAAGTTGGATAATGAGATGCTTCCAGCTTTATTCCTTTTGCTTAGGGATTGCCTTGGGTATTTGAGCTCTTTTTTTGTTCCATATGGATTTTTAAATAGTTTTTTCTTGTTCTTAATGAATACCATTGGTGGTTTGATAGAAATAGCAACGAATATTTAAATTGCTTTTGGTAATGTAGTCATTTTAATGATATTGTTTCTCCTATGCGCGAGCATGGGATATTTTTTCCATTTGTTTGTGTCTTTGATTTCTTTGAGTAGTGTTCTGTAATTTTCTTTCTAGATTTTTCACCTTCCTGGTTCGCTGTATTCCTAGGCATTTTACTCTTTTTATGGCAGTTTTGAATGGCAGTACCTTTGTGATTTGGCTCTCTGTTTGGCTGTTGTTGATGTGTAGAAATGCTAGTGATTTGAGGACATTAATTTTATATCAGGCAACTTTGCTGAAGTTGTTTATCATCTGGAAGAGCTTTTACTTTAAGGCTGTGGGGTCTTCTAGATCTAGAGTCATGTCATCTGTAAACAGAGATAGTTTGACTTTCTCTCTCCCTATTTGGATGCCTTTATTTCTTTCTCTTGCCTAATTTCTCTGTCTAGGACTTCCAATATTATGTTACATAGAATTGGAGAGAAAGAGCGTTCTCGTCTTGCACCAGTTTTCAAGGGGGAATGCCTCCAGCTTTGCCATTTCAGTTTAATGTTGGCTATGGGTTTGACATAAATGGCTCTTATTATTTTGAGGTATATTTATTTAATATCTAGTTTATTGAGAGTTTTTAACATAAAGGGGTGCTGACTTTTAAATTGAAATCTTTTTTTGTATCTATTGAGAGAAAAGTATTTCTGCTGTAATTTTAAGCAAAAAAGTATTTCTGTTGTATTTTCGCAGCAATAGCTATGAAATAAAAATTTCCATACTTGGGAAATTTTGAGATATTCAGAACTGAAAATAAAGAGAGATTTTCTATAACTCCATTAAATTGTTAAACCTTTAGCAGTTAACAAAGAAAAAGAAATCCTGTTAAAATAACATTCTGAGTTGTGGAGGGAGGTCACTAGGGCTTAACATGTTCCTTTGCTCTAGACACCACAATCTACATCATCAGATATTTACTTGCAAAAAGGACATGAGTGTATGATTTAAATTGAAATGTTATGATGACAAAGGAATTTCTTGAAAATGATTAAAGCTATAGTAGTAAATAAAAACTCTAAGCATTTACCTATATGGTTAATTTAATCGTAATGTGCACACTGACATGTTTTGTAAGTAATGGATTTCTGACATATTTACAGTTCTATTCTTAATAGGAAAATATTTAAAATTTTAAAATAGATAAGGTCTAAGAGAAGAGTTGCTCTACTATATAGGATTAATTATATTTTTTATATTTTTCAAATTCTCAGATCCTTTCTGTATTTTTCCTTCAGATTTTTTTTCCCCCTATCTTGGTCAGAACTGGGTTGTTACTTTCTTGTACCAGGAACTTTGCTTTTACCAGCACATATATCATTTACAGCAGTGGATGTGTTTTTGGAAGAAGCTCACATTAACTCTGACGGTCATCATGACCTAGTCCCCATAGAGATGATTTGGATTTTCCTCATCTCTTCAATATTTCTAAAGGCACAGTGAAGTTTCAGCAATTGTTTTGTCTGACTACTGAGTACACACATTTTCATCATTACAAGCTACTTTGGTGTTTGTTATGATCTTTGTGTTTCCAGGGGATTTCCATGCATTAATCTCCTATCATCCACTGGTGTTTAACCTCTTATTGCTTAACCTGTTCCCCTGTATGTGTCTTGACCAACTAGAAAACTTGCACTTTAACTAACAGCATGATACTTTTCCTTGTTTCTGTATGGAAGGTCCAGTGGTATAGCATTTGGCCTTATTTGGCATTGTGGTTCATACTATGTCCTAGAGCACAAGTTATACTGGTGACAAGCTGTATTAAGCAATATGCAATCACCTTGAAATACCGCACTGGCTGGGAACATCTGCATATGTTACAGTCATGCTCACAAGCTTGCCATATCAGCCATTGTACATTCTGACATGCTAAGTGTAATTATCTCTGAGGAATACAATAACAGAAAACGTAAACAAAATATGAATATAATATACTGTAGTTATTTTTAGGAAAATATGTGGGAAGAGTGGCCCTTAGTATGCTACTGTGCTATGTTGTGCAGCATTAAGTGGGGTACATGTAAATATCTTTTTGACTTTGCTCTAAAAATCTGAAGTGTAGAAATTTCATGAGTCTAAGTGCTAAATTTCTTTCCCTCAAAAATATTCAGCAAATGGCCCATCACTTACTGCAATGAAGCCTCTTACTTTTTATGTGGTGCTATGAATAACTGCCAATTCCTCTTGCTATAGCATTCAGCAACTTCCAGTTCAACTGCAATGCATTTAATGAATATACTGCTTTAATTTTATTCTTGATTAGGAGAATGAGAGTTCTTATCTTTGGTAGGTTTTATCATTAATGTAATTTATCAAGTTGGATACTCAGGGAAAAATGAATTAATGGATATCATTCTTCTGAAAGCCAATAATAATTATAATAATGGCAGTTATAATAATAACAGTAGCAACAAAAACATATTATAATTGCACATAATAAAGATAAACCAACTTTTGATGAGTGCCAGGCTCTACTTTTTAACTCCATGTAGTGCTCATGTTATTCCTTTGAAGCATGACATTTTTATCCCCATAATAAAGCAGAGGACCCTGAGATTTTGAGATGTTAACTCTTTTGTCCAAAATTTTAAAAACTGACTCCAAAATGGAAGAAACAACCCTGAACCTCAGTCCATGTCACTCCAGATTCCATGTGTTTTTTAAACCAGATGCTCTTTATTTCTTAAACTGGATATAATTATATTATTTTCAAATGCCAAATTTATAGATGGAATATACATGGATGACTTTGGATAGTCATTTAACAAAATATATGCTTTATATGATTTCATTTATCTTAAAGATATAAAAATATATATAAATATATAAACTATAATATATAACTAATATTAACCTATAATATTTTAGACATATGTAGTATATCTCCTCTAAACATGAGTATTAGAAGAAAAAAAACAATGGCTTCTCTCTATTTTTGTTATAAAATCATACATAGACATTTCAAGAGATGTAAAATAAAGGCACTAAGAAGACTATTAATTTAATCATTACTAATTCAACTTTCTAGTAATATCTTGCTAATTTTCTTTCCAAGGTTTTATCCATATACATATAGGAGCACACTGCTACACAAATACTTTATCATTCCTTATAATATATTTTACAGAAGTAATATCATACCTAAATTTTTCTTTTTTTCTTTTTTTATTTTTTAATTTTTTATTATTATTATACTTTAGGTTTTAGGGTACATGTGCACAATGTGCAGGTTTGTTACATATGTATCCATGTGCCATGTTGTTTTGCTGCACCCATTAACTCGTCATTTAGCATTAGGTATACCTCCTAATGCTGTCCCTCTCCCCTCCCCCCCACCCAACAACAGTCCTCGGAGTGTGATGTTCCCCTTCCTCTGTCCATGAGTTCTCATTGTTCAATTCCCACCTATGAGTGAGAACATGCGGTGTTTGGTTTTTTGCCCTTGCAATAGTTTACTGAGAATGATGTTTTCCAGTTTCATCCATGTCCCTACAAAGGACATGAACTCATCATTTTTTATGGCTGCATAGTATTCCATGGTGTATATGTGCCACATTTTCTTAATCCAGTCTATCATTGTTGGACATTTGGGTTGGTTCCAACTCTTTGCTATTGTGAATAGTGCCACAATAAACATACGTGTGCATGTGTCTTTATAGCAGCATGATTTATAGTCCTTTGGGTATATACCCAGTAATTGGATGGCTGGGTCAAATGGTATTTCTAGTTCTAGATCCCTGAGGAATTGCCACACTGACTCCCACAACAGTTGAACTAGTTTACAGTCACACCAACAGTGCAAAAGTGTTCCTATTTCTCCACATCCTCTCCAGCACCTGTTGTTTCCTGACTTTTGAATGGTGGCCATTCTAACTGGTGTGAGATGGCATCTCATTGTGCTTTTGATTTGCATTTCTCTGATGGCCAGTGATGATGAGCATTTTTTCATGTGTTTTTTGGCTGCATACATGTCTTCTTTCGAGAAGTGTCTGTTCATGTCCTTTGCCCACTTTTTGATGGGGTTGTTTTTTTCTTCTAAATTTGTTTGAGTTCATTGTAGATTCTGGATATTAGTCCTTTGTCAGATGAGTAGGTTGCAAAAATTTTCTCCCATTCTGTAGGTTGCCTGTTCACTCTGATGGTAGTTTCTTTTGCTGTGCGGAAGCTCTTTAGTTAAATTAGATCCCATTTGTCAATTTTGGCTTTTGTTGCCATTGCTTTTGGTGTTTTAGACATGAAGTCCTTGCCCGTGCCTATGTCCTGAATGGTATTGCCTAGGTTTTCTTGTAGGGTTTTAATGGTTTTAGGTCAACATTTAAGTCTTTAATCCATCTTGAATTAATTTTTGTGTAAGGTGTAAGGAAGGGATCCAGTTTCAGCTTTCTACATATGGCTAGCCAGTTTTCCCAGCACCATTTATTAAATAGGGAATCCTTTCCCCATTGCTTGTTTTTGTCAGGTTTGTCAAAGATCAGATAGTTGTAGATATGCGACATTATTTCTGAGGGCTCTGTTCTGTTCCATTGATCTATGTCTCTCTTGTGGTACCAGTACCATGCTGTTTTCGTTACTGTAGCCTTGTAGTATAGTTTGAAGTCAGGTAGCATGATGCCTCCAGCTTTGTTCTTTTGGCTTAGGATTGACTTTGCGATGCGAGCTCTTTTTTGGTTCCATATAAACTTTAAAGTAGGTTTTTCCAATTTTGTGAAGAAAGTCATTGGTAGCTTGATGGGGATGGCATTGAATCTATAAATTACCTTGGGCAGTATGGCCATTTTCATGATATTGATTCTTCCAACCCATGAGCATGGAATGTTCTTCCATTTGTTTATATCCTCCTTTATTTCATTGAGCAGTGGTTTGTTGTTCTCCTTGAAGAGGTCCTTCACATCCCTTGCAAGTTGGATTCCTAGGCATTTTATTCTCTTTGAAGCAATTGTGAATGGGAATTCACTCATGATTTTGCTCTCTGTCTGTGATAGGTGTACAAGAATGCTTGTGATTTTTGTACATTGATTTTGTGTCCTGAGACTTTGCTGAAGTTGCTAATCAGCTTAAGGAGATTTTGGGCTGAGACGATGGGGTTTTCTAGGTATACAATCATGTCGTCTGCAAACAGGGGCAATTTGACTTCCTCTTTTCCTAAGTGAATACCCTTCATTTCCTTCTCCTGCCTGAATGCCCTGGCCAGAACTTCCAGCACTATGTTGAATAGGAGTGGTGAGAGAGGGCATCCCTGTCTTGTTCCAGATTTCAAAGGGAATGCTTCCAGTTTTTGCCCATTCAGTATGATATTGGCTGTGGGTTTGTCATAGATAGCTCTTATTATTTTGAGATACGTCCCATCAATACCTAATTTATTGAGAGTTTTTAGCATGAAGGGTTGTTGAATTTTGTCAAAGGCCTTTTCTGCATCTATTGATAGTCATGTGGTTTTTGTCTTTGGTTCTGTTCATATGCTGAATTACGTTTATTGATTTGCATATGTTGAACCACCCTTGCATCCCAGGGATGAAGCCCACTTGATCATGGTGTATAAGCTTTTTGATGTGCTGCTGGATTCGGTTTGCCAGTATTTTATTGAGGATTTTTGCATCAATGTTCATCAAGGATATTGGTCTGAAATTCTCTTTTTTTGGTTGTGTCTCTGCTAGGCTTTGGTAGCAGGATGATGCTGGCCTCATAAAATGTGTTAGGGAGGATTCCCTCTTTTTCTATCAATTGGAATAGTTTCAGAAGGAATGGTACCAGTTCCTCCTTGTACCTCTGGTAGAATTCGGCTGTGAATCCATCAGGTCCTGGACTCTTTTTGGTTGGTAGGCCATTGATTATTGCCACAATTTCAGAGCCTGTTATTGGTCTATTCAGAGATTTGACTTCTTCCTGGTTTAGTCTTGGGAGGGTGTATTTGTTGAGGAATTTATCCATTTCTTCTAGACTTTCTAGTTTATTTGCATAGAGGTGTTTGTAGTATTCTCTGATGGTAGATTGTATTTCTGTGGGATCGGTGGTGATATCCCCTTTATCATTTTTTATTGCATCTATTTGATTCTTCTCTCTTTTCTTTATTAGTCTTGCTAGCGGTCTATCAATTTTGTTGATCTTTTCAGAAAACCAGCTCCTGGATTCATTAATTTTTTGAAGGGTTTTTTGTGTCTCTATTTCCTTCAGTTCTGCTCTGATTTTAGTTATTTCTTGCCTTCTGCTAGCTTTTGAATGTGTTTGCTCTTGCTTTTCTAGCTCTTTTAATTGTGATGTTAGGGTGTCAATTTTGGATCTTTCGTGCTTTCTCTTGTGGGCATTTGGTGCTATAAATTTCCCTCTACACACTGCTTTGAATGTGTCCCAGAGATTCTGGTATCTTGTGTCTTTGTTCTCATTGGTTTCAAAGAACATCTTTATTTCTGCCTTCATTTCATTATGTACCCAATAGTCATTCAGGAGCAGGTTGTTCAGTTTCCATGTAGTTGAGCGGTTTTGAGTGAGTTTCTTAATCCTGAGTTCTAGTTTGATTGCACTGTGGTCTGAGAAACAGTTTGTTATAATTTCTGTTCTTTTACATTTGCTGAGGAGAGCTTTACTTCCAAGTATGTGGTCAATTTTGGAATAGGTGTGGTGTGGTGCTGAAAAAAATGTATATTCTGTTGACTTGGGGTGGATAGTTCTGTAGATGTCTATTAGGTCCACTTTGTGCAGAGCTGACTTCAATTCCTGGATAGCCTTGTTAACTTTCTGTCTCATTGATCTGTCTAATGTTGACAGTGGGGTGTTAAAATCTCCCATTATTATTGTGTGGGAGTTTAAGTCCCTTTGTAGGTCACTCAGGACTTGCTTTATGAATCTGGGTGCTCCTGTGTTGGGTGCATATATATTTAGGATAGTCAGCTCTTCTTGTTGAATTGATCCCTTTACCATTATGTAATGGCCTTCTTTGTCTCTTTTGATCTTTGTTGGTTTAAAGTCTACTTTATCAGAGACTAGGATTGCAACCCCTGCCTTTTTTTGTTTTCCAGTTGCTTGATAGATCTTCCTCCATCCCTTTATTTTGAGTCTATGTGTGTCTCTGCACGTGAGATGGGTTTCCTGAATACAGCACACTGATAGGTCTTGACTCCTTATCCAGTTTTCCAGTCTGTGTCTTTTAATTGGAGCATTTAGCCCGTTTACATTTAAAGTTAATATTCTTATGTGTGAATTTGATCCTGTCATTATGATGTTAGTTGGTTATTTTGCTTGTTAGTTGATGCAGTTTCTTCCTAGCCTCGATGGTCTTTACAATTTGGCATGTTTTTGCAGGGGCTAGTACTGGTTATTCCTTTCCATGTTTAGTGCTTCCTTCAGGACCTCTTTTAGGGCAGGCCTGGTGGTGACAAAATCACTCAGCATTTGCTTGTCTGTAAAGTATTTTATTTCTCCTTCACTTATGAAGCTTAGTTTGGCTGGATATGAAATTTTGGGTTGAAAATTCTTTTCTTTAAGAATGTTGAGTATCGGCCCCCACTCTCTTCTGGCTTGTAGAGTTTCTGCGGAGTGATCAGCTGTTAGTCTGATGGGCTTCCCTTTGTGGGTAACCCAACCTTTCTCTCTGGCTGCCCTTAATATTTTTTCCTTCATTTCAACTTTGGTGAATCTGACAATTATGTGTCTTGGAGTTGCTCTTCTTGAGGAGTATCTTTGTGGCGTTCTCTGTATTTCCTGAATCTGAATGTTGGCCTGCCTTGCTAGATTGGGGAAGTTCTCCTGGACAATATCTTGCAGAGTGTTTTCCAACTTGGTTCCATTCACCCCGTCATTTTCAGGTACACCAATCAGATGTAGGTTTGGTCTTTTCACATAGTCCCAAATTTCTTGGAGGCTTTGTTCATTTCTTTTATTCTTTTTTCTCTAAACTTCCCTTCTCTCTTCATTTCATTTATTTCATCTTCCATCACTGATACCCTTTCTTCCTGTTGATCACATCAGCTGCCGAGACTTCTGCAGCCTTCGCATAGTTCTCGATACTTGGCTTTCAGCTCCGTCAGCTTCTTTAAGCCCTTCTCTCCATTGGTTATTCTAGTTATCCATTCGTCTAATTTTTTTTCAAAGTTTTTAACTTCTTTGCTATTGTTTTGAATTTCCTCCTGTAGCTCGGAGTAGTTTGATCGTCTGAAGCCTTCTTCTCTCAACTCGTCAAAGTCATTCTCCATTCAGCTTTGTTCCATTGCTGGTGAGGGACTGCATTCCTTTGGAGGAGAAGAGGTGCTCTGCTTTTTAGAGTTTCCAGTTTTTCTGCTCTGTTTTTTCCCCATCTTTATGGTTTTATCTACTTTTGGTCTTTGATGATGGTGATGTACAGATGGTTTTTTGGTGTGGATGTCCTTTCTGTTTGTTAGTTTTCCTTCTACCAGACAGGACCCTCAGCTGCAGGTCTGTTGGGGTTTGCTAGAGGTCCACTCCAGACCCTGTTTGGCTGGGTGTCAGCAGCAGTGGCTGCAGAACAGCAGATTTTCGTGAGACCACAAATTCAGCTGTCTGATAGTTCCTCTGGAAGTTTTGTCTCATATGAGTACCTGGCCAAGTGAGGTGTCAGTCTGTCCCTATTGGGGGGTGCCTCCCAGTTAGGCTGCTCGGGGGTCAGGGACCCACTTTAGGAGGCAGTCTGTCTGTTCTCAGATCTCCAGCTGCGTGCTGGGAGAACCACTACTGTCTTCAAGGCTGTCAGTCAGACAGGGACATTTAAGTCTGCAGAGGTTCCTGCTGAATTTTTGTTTGTCTGTGCCCTGCCCCCAGAGGTGGAGCCTACAGAGGCAGGCAGTCCTCCTTGAGCTGTGGTGGGCTTCACCTAGTTCGAGCTTCCTGGCTGCTTTGTTTACCTAAGCAAGCCTGGGCAATGGCGGGCACCCCTCCCCCAGCCTCGCCGCTGCCTTGCAGTTTGATCTCAGACTGCTGTGCTAGCAATCAGCGAGACTCCATGGGTATAGGACCCTCCAAGCCAGGTGTGAGACACAATCTCCTGGTGTACCGTTTTCCAGGCCCGTTGGAAAAGCGCAGTATTAGGGTGGGACTGACCCGATTTTCCAGGTGCCATCTGTTACCCCTTTCTTTGACTAGGAAAGGGAACTCCCTGACCCCTTGCTCTTCCCAAGTGAGGCAATGCCTTGCCCTGCTTCAGCTCACGCACAGTGTGCTGCACCGACTGTCCTGCACCCACTGTTTGGCACTCCCTAGTGAGATGAACCCGGTACCTCAAACAGAAATGCAGAAATCACCCATCTTCTCTGTCGCTCAGGCTGGGAGCTGTAGGCCGGAGCTGTTCCTATTCGGCCATCTTGGCACCACCCCCACCCTAAATTTTTCATTTAATATTATGAGACATATACAAGCATTAAAAAATAAATGCAAATTGTGATTATTTATATCATAATCTACTAAATATTTTCTGTCCTATTAGTTTATAAGTTTCCAGACACAACAACATACTTAGTCATGAAATATTAGGAAAATCTGTTCTAAAATCAAAAGCAAGGTTAGAACCTCTCACTGATGATATACAATGTATTTTCAAAAGGAATAAATTAAAGAGACATTGTTAGTAGTTAACATGACACTCTAACCAGAGTATCCAAGAAAAAATACTGGAAAGATACTACAATTAATAAGCTGTATATTATGTTAAAATATTAAATAAAATGTTTAATGCAAAAAACAAATACGTTGGAACAACTTTCTTGTAAATACTGTACATCCTGCAAAATACCAAAGTGTAAACCTGAGAAGGACTGCATTTGGCCTCTAAAATGATATACTTCAGTAGAGGACAACAATGATTAACTAAAAAAATAAAAAATAAAAAACTTGCAGGCACAATTTCATGTTTATGAATGGCAAAATTGATATTGTAAAAAGTCAATTCTAACCAGTATAATCTACATATTACACAATGGCAGTCAAAATGCAAATAACTCTTTAAAGAATTTGAAAAATGAAATTATAAATTCAATGTAAGAGAAATTATAATTTTTTCAATAAATTATGATGGCAAAATTGTTATATATTTGAAAATGTGTATTTGTTAACTTTTTTCTAATTAAATTATTATTATTTACTTTTTATTTTGGTTTCAGTGGTACATGTGCAGGTTTGTTTTGCAGGTAAACTGCATGTCACAAGGATTTGGTGTACAGATAATTTTGTCACCTGGGTAATAAGCATAGTACCTGATAGTTATTTTTCTGATTCTCTTCCTCCTCCCACCCTCCACTGTCATGTAGACTCCAGTGTCTGCTGCTCCCCTCCTATTATCCAGGTGTTCTAACTGTTTAGCTCATACTTATAAGTGACAACATGTAGCATTTGATTTTCTGGTCCTGTGTTAGTTTGGTTAGGATAATGCCCTCCAGCTCCATCCATGTTGTTGCAAAGGACATGATCTCAATCTTTTTCATGGCTACATAGTATTTCATGGTATATATGTACCATATTTTCTTTATTCAGTCTACCATTTATGGGCATTTAGGTTGATTCTATGTCTTTGCTATTGTAGATAGTGCTGCAATGAACATAGGGATGAATGTGTCTCTATGGTAGAACAGTTTATATTTTGGGGGGTATATGCCCAGTAATGGGATTGCTAGGTGAAATAGTAATCCTCTTTTAATTTCTTTGAGGAATTGCCATACAGCTTCCCACAGTGGCTTAACTAATTTACACTCCCACCAGCAGTGTATAAGCGTTCCCTTTGCTGCACAACCTCACCGACATCTGTTATGTTTTTACTTTTTACTAACTGCCATTTTGATTGGTGTGAGATAGTAACTCATTGTGGTTTTGATTTGCATTTCTCTAATGATTAGTGATGTTGAGCATTTTTATATGCTTATTGGCTGCATGCATGTCTTCATTTGAAAAGTGTCTGTTTATGTTCTTTGCCCAATGAAAAAGTGTATTTCTATGTTGCCTTATATTAAGCAAGAATTTGAGACAGAAAATATTTTGTATAATATTAAGAAAATAACTAATTTTCATAATCTTGAGGTGGGCAGGATAAAATACACACGAGGCAAACAGAAATTGGCTGATGTATTTTACTCCCCCAAAATATTCTGTTACAAAATCAACTAAAAACGTATTTATAAAGCAAATGTTAGACCCAGGAATATATATGTAGCATATGTTTAAGGCAAAGAAGATGTACCCAGTGCCAAGAACAGTGGCGTATGTCTGTAATCCAAGCATATTGGGAGGCCTAGGTGGGAGAATGGCTTCAACCCAGGAGTTCGAGACCAATGTGAGTGACATAGTGGGACCCTGTCTCTAAAAAAAAACGAAAATAAAAAATTAGCAAGGAATGGAGGCATGCACTTGTAGTCCCAGCTACGTGGAAGGCTGAGGTGGGAAGATCACTTGAGCTCATGAGGTCGAGGCTGCAGTGAGCCATGATGGTGCCACTGAACTCCTGCCTGGGTGACAGAATGAGACACTGTCTCAAAAAAATAAAAATAAATTAAGGGTTTGTATCCAGAAAAAAGAACGAAAACTTGTAAGAAGAAGACAAACTATGAAATAGAGTAATAGACAAATAATATAAATTGAAAATTCATAAAATTTTAAAAATGCTTAACCTTACTACTAATCACAGAAACTGAAAACATGAATATGGAATTTTACCCACCAATTAAGAACTATTAAAATGATTAATAATATCATATATTGGTGAGAATGTGAAATAAAATACACATAAACAATTTTGTAGAAGTATAAATTTGTTAAACCTTTTGGGAAAGCAGCGTGTTATTAAATATTAACACTCTATTTATATACCCTTTGACTCATAATTTCTATCTCTCAGAACCTATTTTGCAGAAATACTCCAAGTGGGCACAAAAAAAATGCATGAAGCAGTTGGATATTGCTTCATTCTTTTAAAAATAAAATAAGAAATAAACAGCTATCAATAGGGAAGCATTAAGCAAATTTTATATGACTATACTTATGCAGTGCTATGCAGCTTTTAATACAATGTAAAATCAAACCAAATTTATTGACATGGAAAAATTGAAGATAGGTTGTTAAATTTGTATATTTAATACAGGACAAGACTATAGATATATGGTGCTATTAATTTTCAAAAGCCATATATGTTTATCTGTTTCTAATTTCATAGGAAAGAGGAATGTAAAGACATACCATATGGTGTGTTATAGAGCATTAATCCTAATTTCCCAGTCACATGTTTTGTTTTTGTTTTTTCATTTCAAGGCTAGGTATTTTATGATTTAAGCAAAGGTGCCCACGTAATTTATGATCCAAATCTGGATATGTTTGTGAGAAGGGGCACAATTAATAATTATGCATATTGAAAGGAACAAACCATATCTCTCCTAGCAAACCTTCCACTTTCCCTGAAAATCCTGATATATAGTCTCCATATTTATTCCAGTTAGTGAATTCTCTTCCATCCCCACTGTTTGTGGTATGTGTAATTAATATGAAGATAGTCAATTAGAGAAACATCTTTTGCAGATACTACTACTGCTACCAAAACACCAGGTGTTTTCTCTGGGTCCTTCTACTCACCCCATAGAAAGCCAATCACTGAGACAATAGTATTACCAAGGAAGAAGGCTTTAATTGTGTGCGGCAGCCAAGGAGATGGGAGATCAAACTCAAATCCATCTCTGTGACCAGTTAAAATAAGGAGTTTATAGTCTTGGAACCAACCCAAATGTCCAACAACAATAGACTGGATTAAGAAAATGTGGCACATATACACCATGGAATACTATGCAGCCATAAAAAATGATGAGTTCGTGTCCTTTGTAGGGACATGGATGAAACTGAAAAACATCATTCTCAGTAAACTATCACAAGGACAAAAAACCAAACACCGCATGTTCTCACTCATAGGTAGGAATTGAACAATGAGAACTTATGGACACAGGAAGGGGAACATCACATTCCGGGTACTGTTGTGGGGTGGGGGGTGGGGGGGGTGGGGACAGCATTAGGAGATATACCTAATGCTAAATGACGAGCTAATGGGTGCAGGAAATCAACATGGCACATGGATACATATGTAACAAACCTGCACATTGTGCACATGTACCCTAAAACCTAAAGTATAATAAAAAAAAAGAAAAAAGAAAAAAGAAAATTAGGAAATTAAAAAAAAATAAAAATAAGGAGTTTATATAGCCGGGAAGAAGTGTAAAAATGTGTAAGAAAACAGGAACTAGGGAGGGGCAAAGAAGCAATCATGAGGAATGAAGGGTCCTAGGCATCTCATTGTCTGGATGTGATCTGATGAGTTTCAGTTAATCAATATTTTGTATTTTATTTTATTTTACTTTAAGTTCTGGGATACATGTGCAGAATGTGCAGGTTTGTTACATAGGTATATATATGCCATGGTGGTTTGCTGCCCCTATCAACCTGTCCTCCAAGTTCCCTCCCCTCACCCCACACTCCCCCAAACAGGCCCTGGTGTGTGTTGTTTCTCTCCCTGTGTCCATGTGTTCTCATCATTCAACTCCCACTTATGAGTGTGAACATGTGGTGTTTGGATTTCTATCCCCACATTAGTTTGCTGAAGATGATGGCTTCCATTTTCTTTTCTTTTTTTTATTTTTTTATTTTTATTTTTTCTGAGATGGAGTTTCACTCTTGTTGCCCAGGCTGGAGTGCAATGGCAAGATCTCGGCTCACTGCAACCTCCTCCTCCTGGGTTCAAGCGATTCTCTGGCCTCAGCCTCCCAAGTAGCTGGGATTACAGGCATGCACCACCATGCCCAGGTAATTTTATCTTTTTAGTAGAGACGGGGTTTCTCCGTGTTGGTCAGGCTGGTCTCAAATTCCCGACCTCAGGTAATCCACCTGCCTCGGCCTCCCAAAGTGCTCAGATTACAGGCATGAGCCACCTCGCCCAGACTAATGGCTTCCATTATCATCCATATCCCTGCAAAATACGTAGTCTCTTTCCTTTTCATGGCTGCATAGTATTCCATAGTGTATATGTGCCACATTTTCTTTATCCAGTCTATCACTGATGGGCATTTCGGTTGTTTCCATGTCTTTGCTATGGTAAATAGTGCTGCAATAAACATATGTGTGCATGTGTATTTATAGTAGAATGAATTATATTTTTTGGATATATACCCAATAATGAGATTGCTGGGTCAAATGGTATTTCTGGTTATAAATCCTTGAGGAATCGCCATACTGTATTCCATAGTGATTGAACTAATTTACATTCCCACTAACAGTGTAAAAGCGTTCCTATTTCTTCACAGCCTCATCAGCATCAATTGTTTCTTGACTTTTTAATATTTGCCATTCTCACTAGCATGAGATGCTATCTCATTGTGGTTTTGATTGGCATTTCTCTAATGATCATTGATGTTGAACCCAGCTGATACTTTTTTGAGAGGCCTAAATATCATTTCCTGAGGAAGGAACTCAGATAAAACAAATGTAAGTTTCAAGCTTTGTGACCAGATGGGTGAATTTCTATGTTTAATCATAAAAACTATCTATGGCACCATTGGGTTGATGTGATGGTTAATATTGGGCATCAACTTGATTGCACTGAAGGATGCAAAGTATCGTTCCTGGGTGTGTCTATGAGCTTGTGGCCAAAGGAGATTAACATTTGAGTCAGTGGACTGGGAGAGACAGACTCACTCTCAATCTGGGTGGACACCATCTAATCAGCTGCAAGCATAAAAGCAGGCATGGAAAGAGGACACTTGCTGCGTCTTCTGGCCTCCCTGTTTCTCCAATATTGGATGCTTCCTGCCCTTGAGCATCAGACTCCAAGTTCTTCAGGTTTTGGACTCTTAGACATATCATTGATTTACCAGGGGCTCTCAGGCCTTTGGCCACAGACTGAAGTCTGTACTATTGGTTTCCTTAATTTTGAGGTTTTGGGACTTGGACTGGCTTCCTGGCTCCTCAGCTTTCAGACAGCATACTGTGGGACTTCACCTTGTGATCATGTGAGTCAAACCCCTTCATATATATTCATCTATTAGTCCATCCATTTAGAGAACCCTGACTAATACAGATTTTGGTGCCAGGAGTATTAGTCTGTCCTCATTGCAGCTAATAAAGACATACCCAAGGAAATATAATAAAGACATACCAAATTTTATAAATTACTGGATAATTTATAAAGGATAGAGATTTAATTGACTCACCATTCCACATGGCTGGAGAGGCCTCAAAATCAGGGAAGGAGGCAAAGGAGGAGAAAAGGCATATCTTACGTGGCGGCAGGCAAGATAGCCTGTGCAGGGAAATTCCCCTTTATAAAACCATCAAGTCTGGTGACACCTATTCACTGTCATGAGAACAGCACAGGAAAGACCCAGTGCCGTGATTCAATTATGTCCTACCAGATCCCTCCCACAATACATGGAAATTATGGAAGCTACAACTCAAGATGAGATTTGGGTGGAGACACAGTCAAATAATATCACTCTGCCCCCAGAGCCTCCAAAATCTCATGTCCTCACATTTCAAAACCAATCATGCCTTCCCAACAGTCCAACAAAAGTCTTAACTCATTTCCACATTAACTCAAAAGTCCACAGTCCAACGTCCAATCTGAGACAAGACAAGTCTTTTCTGCCCCTGAGCCTGTAAAATCAAAAGCAAGTTACTTACTTTCTAGATAAAATAAGGGTACAGGCATTGGGTAAATACACTTGTTCCAAATGGGATAAATAAGCCAAAACAAAGGGCCTAAAGGGCCTAAGGCCCCGTGCAAGTCCAAAATCCAGTGAGACAGTCAAATCCTAAAGCTCCAGAATGATCTCATTTGACTTCATGTCTCACATCTAGGTCATGTTGATGCAAGAAGTGGGTTTCTATGGTCTTGGGTAGCTCTGCCCCTGTGGCTTGCAGGGTACAGCTCCCCCTACCCTGGCTGCTTTCAAAGGCTAACATTGAATGTCTGTGGCTTTTCCAGGTGTATGATGCAAGCCATTAGTGGCTCTACCATCCTGGGGTCTGGAGGATGGTGGCCCTCTTCTTATAGCTCCGCTAGGCAGTGCCACAGTGAAGACTCTGTGTGGGGGCTTCCCACCCTACATTTCCCTTCTTCACTGCCCTAGCAGAGGTTCTTTATGAGCGTTCCACCCCTGCAACACACTGGCATTTCCATACATCCTCAGAAATCTAGGTGGAGGTTCCCAAAACTCAATTCTTTATTTCTGTGCACCCACAGGCCCAACATCATGTGTAAGCCACCAAGGCTTGGGGCTTGCAGCCTCTGAAGCAAGAGCCTGAGATGTACATTGGCCTCTTTTAGCCATGGCTGGCCTGCAGGGCACCAAGTCCTGAGGCTGCACAAACAGGCACCACTGGGCCAGGCTCACTAAACCATTTTTCCCTCCTAGGCCTTCAGGCCTGTGATGGGAGGGTCTGCTGTGAAGTTTTCTGGCATGCCCTGGAGACATTTACCCCGTTGTCTTGGCAATTAACATTTTGCTCCCTATTACTTATACAAATTTCTGCAGCTAACTTGAATTTCTCCTCAGAAAACTGGTGTTTTTTTGTTTTTGTTTTTTTATTTTTATTTTTTTTGCACATCATCAGGCTGCAAATTTTTCAAATTTATGCTCTGCTTCCCCCTTGAATGCTTTGCTACTTAGAAATTTATTCCACCAGATACCCTAAGTCATCACTCTCAAAAAGTTACACAGACCTCTAGGCAAAATGCCACTAGTTTCTTAGCATAGCAAGAGTGATCTTTGCTCCAGTTCCCAACAAGTTCCTCATCTTCAACTGAGACCACCTTGGCCTGGACTCTGTTGTCCATGTCACTATCAGCATTTTGGTCAAAGCCATTTAATCTCTATCCTGAGATTTTGCTGAAGTTGCTTATTAGCTTAAGGAGTTTTTGGGCTGAGATGATGGGTTTTCTAAATATACAATCATGTCATCTGCAAACAGAGATAATTTGACTACCTGTCTTCCTATTAAATGTCCTTTATTTTCTTCTCTTGCCTGATTGCCCTGGCCAGAACTTCCAATACTATGTTGAATAGGAGTGGTGAGAGAAGGCATTCTTGTCTTGTGCTTGTTTTCAAAGAGAATGCTTTTAGCTTTTGCCCATTCAGTATGATGTTGAATATAGGTTTGTCATAAATAGCTCTTATTATTTTGAGATATGTTTCATCAATACCTAGTTTATTGAGTGTTTTTAGCATGAAGGAGTGTTAAATTGTTTTGAAGGCCTTTTCTGCGTCTATTGAGATAATCATGTGGTTTTTGTCATTGGTTATGTTTGTTATGGATTGCGTTTATTGATTTGTGTATGTTGAACCAGCCTTGCATCTCAGGGATGAAGCTGGCTTGATCGTGGTGGATAAGCTTTTTGATATGCTGCTGGATTCATTTGGCCAGTATTTTATTGAGGATTTTCACATCGATGTTCATCAGGGATATTGGCCTGAAATTTTCTTTTATTGATTGTTGTGTCTCTGCCAGGCTTTGGTATCAGAATGATGCTGGTTCCATAAAATGAATTAGGGTGGAGTCTCACTTTTTCTATTGTTTGGGATAATTTCAGAAAGGATGGTACCAGCCCCTGTTTGTACCTCTGGTAGAATTTGGCTGTGACTCCATCTGGTCCTGGGCTTCTTTTTTTTTTGGGGGGGGGGTTGGCAGGCTATTAATTACTGTTTTAATTTCAGAACTTGTTATTGGCCCATTCAGGGATTCAACTTCTCCTGGTTTAGTCTTAGGAGGGTGTATGTGTTCCGGAATTTATCTATTTCTTCTAGATTTTCTAGTTTAATTGCGTAGAGGTGTTTATAGTATTCTCTGATGGTAGTTTGCATTTCTGCGGGATCAGTGGCAATATCCCCTTTATCATTTTTATTGTGTCCATTTGATTCTTCTCTCTTTTCTTGTTTATTACTCTGGTTAGCTGTCCTTCTATTTTGTTAATCTTTTCAAAAAAACAGCCCCTGGATTCATTGATTATTTGAAGAATTTTTTCACGTGCCTCTCCTTCAGTGCTGCTCTGACCTTAGTTATTTCTTGTCTTCTGCTAGCTTTTAAATTTGTTTGCTCTTGCTTCTCTAGTTAATTGTGATGTTAGAGTGTCATTTTTAGATCTTTCCCACTTTCTGATGTGGGCATTTAGTGCTATAAATATCCCTACAGATAGTGGAGAGGATGTGAAGAAATAGGAACACTTTTACACTGTTGGTGGGAGTGTAAATTAGTTCAACCATTGTGGAAGACAGTGTGGCGATTCCTCAGGGATCTAGAACCAAAAATACCATTTGACCCAGCAATCCCATTACTGGGTACATACCTAAAGGATTATAAATCATTCTACTATAAGGACACATGCACACATATGTTTATTGCAGCACTATTTACAACAGCAAAGACTTGGAACCAACTCAAATGCCCATCAGTGATTGATAGACTGGATAAAGAAAATGTGATACATATACGCCATGGAATACTATGCAGCCATAAAAAAGTAAGTTCATGTCCTTTGCAGGGAAATAGATGAAGTTGGAAGCCATCATCCTCAGCAAACTAACACAGGAACAGAAAAACAAACACCGCATGTTCTCCCTCATAAGTGAGAGTTCAATGACGAGAACACATGGGCAGAGGGAGGGGAACATCACACACCAGGGCCTGTCGGGGGTGGGGGGCAAGGGGAGAGATAGCATTAGGAGAAATAACTAATGAATGCAGGGCTTAAAACCTAGATGATGGGTTAATGGGTGCAGCAAACCACCAAGGCACATGTATACCTATGTTACAAACCTGAACTTTCTGGATATGTATCCCAGAACTAAAAGTAAAATTTTTTTTTAGAAGAAATCTCTGGGAAGTTCCAAACTTTTCCACATTTTCCTGTCTTTTTCTGAGCCCTCCAAACTGTTTCAACGTCTGCCTGTTACCCAGTTCCAAAGTTGCCTTCACATTTTCAGGTATCTTTACAGCAGTGTCCCACTACCCAGTACCAATTTACTGTATTAGTCTATCCTCACACTGCTAATAAACACATATCTGAGGTTGGGTAATTTATAAAGGAAAGAGGTTTAATGGACTCACAGTTCCACATGGCTGGGGAGGGCTCTCAGTCATGGCGGAAGGAAAAGGAGGAGCAAATGCATGTCTTACATGGCGGCAAGCAAGACAGCATGTGTAGGGGAACTCCCCTTTATAAAACCATCAGATCTGATGAGGCTGAATTGCTATCATGAGAACAACACAGGAAAGACACTCTCATGATACAATTACATCCCACCATCTCCCTCCATGACACATGGGAATTATGGGAGCTACAATTCAAGACAAGATTTGGGTGGGGACACAAGAAAACCATATCAGCTGGTTTCACTACATTAAAATAATGCATTAACAAGCTTCCACTTTCTTCTCCCAATATCTAAAAGACTCTTTTACATAGGAAAGCTTTTTGTTGAAAGGTGGAGTCTACAATTTCAATGGTTTCATTAAGAGTATTAGGAAGAAAATCTAGATCTGCTCATGGACGCTGTGTAGTCTTTCAATTTTGCTGATATTGTGAAAGATCATAGACAGAAAAATTAAGTAGTAGTGACTTTTTTTAAAGCACCTAACAAAACCTCAGTGAAGTTCCAGAATATAATCTGGAATTTTCAGTTATATGAGCCAAAAAATTTTATCTTTTTTAGGTCAATTAGAGTTGGATAATCTGTCTTTTCTACCAGAGAGTAGTAAAGAATACAATTCAGGATTACCATTAACAAAGGTTAACTCTAATGAGGTGTCTGGAAGTAGCAATTACATGGAACCAAGGATAAAAATTTCACATTTTGCTTCTGGTCCTTCTAACTTTTTTACATTGTTTAGAGATGTGTAATTTATTAAATATAAAAGAAAATCAAAACAATAACTGTTAGATTGTATTTGAATTGAAGACTAAATTTTATATTTTGATGTTATCTTTTGGATATTTATGAAAAAGTGTACACTATTATTCCTCACTGGAAAACCCTTCCTCTATTTTAAATATCCTTAATAGAATCTGCTTGTTTTCTTTCCATTGCTTATTGTTACTGAATTGTTTTAGGCTTTCTTATTATTTTAATAAAATATTTGTGACATTTCCATTTACTTTTATAGCCAATTATGTTCAAGTTTAATGATGTTTAATTGATGTTAATGCTATAATTTTTTAAATTTGCCTTTTATATTGTAAAGTGTGATTCATTTCTCATTGGCGCAGTTCATCTTCAAATATTATTTTAAAAGTTGTTCATCTATTCTCTTGAAGCATACTATATTTAAATATCTTATATTTTCACCAAATAGGAAACTTGAACAAGTACAACTATTATAGCCAATTTTTATTAGGTCTTATGTTATTTATTATTAAAGGAGTCAGATAATGGATAATCTTCTAAATATTTATTGTAGCTTAATCTATTTCTGATTCTGCATGTGTAAATTATATTTTATCTTTATAATTAAAATTTATTAAAAAATGCTTCCTATTGTTTACTATATCCTGGTAAGTGGCTATTCAAATTAGAACCATTATGAATCCTCTGAGCATCATCTATGTGAAATATTTTGTCTAAATATCCTTAATGTATTTCATTCAGACTATAGTAAACCTTTAAATGTAAATACTCATACTTTAAGTTCAGACAATATTTCTTGTCATTGTTTTGAGCATAGTTAATATCTCAATTTTTAAAATGTGCTTCTCTAAAGAAATTTAACATTGCCAGGCTAGATATCTAATCTGCCTTTTATATCTCCCATCATTTATCACATCTGTTGTGACTCCTGTTCTTCTACTCTACATTTTAGAACATCTAATTACATTTGTTCTATACATCACCCATTGGATTTTCTGCAAAACAAAATTCTCCTTTATTTTCTTTATTATGTATTTAATGTTTGCTTCTGTTTCCTACATTGCTTTTCAATGTTTCCTTTTCACGATTATCTCTCTTTTTATTTTATTCTGTTATTTTTAATTCACCTTCTCCCATTTTTATTCTATTCTCCTACAGTTTTATAAAAACATTCCCATTAAAAATAATAATAAGTTGTTCTTACTTTATTTAACTTTAGATGGGCACATCTTCCACCACTATTGGTATAGTCTACTGTTTGAAAAATATTAGGAATTGCAATTCCTAGTTTCTTTATTATCAAAACTCTTTCCACAAATTTATGCTTGTTCTTTAGTTGTGGTAATTTTACCACCAATGTGAAATAATTTATTGTTAGTTGCCACCTCCACTTCTCTTCTAAACCTCAGATTAATTTCATACAAGTATTATCTAGCTGTTCCATTCTCTAACCTGTTACATTTAAATAAGTTCTGATAGCAAAGAGGGTGCACATTGCTGTGGCTACATAAAAACGCAGCACCCATGCTACAAAAAAAAATCTGTAAGGTTTTTCCCATAGGGCTATAGAAAATGAAGATGAAAAAATGGTTTTCTTAATCTACTTTTATGCCATACCACAAAGAACAAGAATATGTCAATCACTTCTCTTAATGAAATTTCACTGTCCTTGGGTTAGGTAAATTTGTTTTCTGATGGATGCAAAGATCTAAGCCAAAGATTGTGTTATGTGTTTTTTCATTTTCCTCTGACTTCATAGATTCTGATGAAAGTTAGGCTGTGTCAGATGCTATTTTAAAAGCAAACTGTTAATTTTAATATTGTTGAAAATGCTTGGTCTTTGAGAAAATATTTATGGGAAATATAGGTTGTAAATCTATTTTTAAACCATGAGACTGTGATAGACACACCTTTCGAATGTCACAATTCTTTCTGGGGATGTAAAAATAAAGCGAGTTGTGGTCTTCCTATTTTGTGTAATTTGTATGTCTATTTTAACGAAAAGCATTCTGAAATCATCTTTGCAAAAATTATGACAGTGAGAGAAATCTGATGTAGAAAAATTATGGCATTCAAAAAATCTGACATAGACGACTCTGTTGCTTCTAACCTTCAAGCTGACCTGGTTCATTTCTGGACATAGGCCAAGTGAACTATGGGAGGAATTTAGTTTATAGTTTAAAACAAAAGTGTTAAGCGATAATTATGATTTAGGAGTCCATGTAGCCAGAAGTGGCAAGATTTGTAACCTTTCCAATTGCTTCTATAGATAATATCACTATTATGAAACCTAAGATTGGTGTTTGAGGTATATTGCAGACTCTGCACTTTTGATGGACTAGCTGGCACCATTTAGATTAGATTGGTAACCCATACTAAGAAACTGGCTAATAAAATCTTGTGACTCCCCCATGCAGGGACTGACTCAGTGGAAGATGACGACTTTGGCCTCCTGTGATCTCATCCCCAATCCAACCAATCAATCAGCATTCCTCATTCCCTAGACCCTGCCCACCAAACTATCCTTAAAAAACTCTAGCCTCTTGAGTTTTCAGGGAGGCTGATTTGAGTAATAACTCTTGTCCTTCTGCTAGGCAAGCCCTGTGATTATTGAACTCTTTCTCTACTGAAATACTGCTGTCTCTGTGAATTGGCTTTTATTTGTGCAGTAGGAAAGAAGAACCCATAGGGCAATTACAATTGTTTATAAAATGAATATAAATTTAGCTTTGCAAATGACATCTATGAAAATTGGAGCAAACAATGCTATATACCTGATGTTTACTTTATATAATGGTAATTGACAGAGAATGGATTCTGCACTTACAGAAGAGAAATATCTGTACTTAAAGAATTTGAAAATAATTTGGATTTATTTAGTAGCAACTCCAAATGCATAATTTTGTTGTCCACTTCTGTCTTGACTTTCAGGATTATGACGTCTGACATGGAGGACGATGCTCATCATTGCTGCTGCTGTGAAGTAATATAATTTTTTTTTAAGTGCTTAAAGTGAAGAGAGTTTAAATCAAAGCATCTCTTGTAATGATCTAAGGAACACAGCCAAGTGGAATAGGAATGTACATGTTTTGAAATATGAATGGTTAAACTGGATTAATTAACATATGCAAGACCTTACATACTTAATATTTTTGTGGTGAGAACACTTACGATTTACTCTGTTACCAATTTTCAAGAAACACATTTGTGCTTTTAATACCAGCAGGCTGAGGCTATTATTTGCACAAGCTGATTTATTTAAAGCTGTTTACATAATAGAACCAAAAAAGTGTGTGCAGTTTACATCTTACATCTTCCGTCTTCCATCTATGAATATCACAGATTATCCATTTTTATCCATTGTAAGAATATTGACATTTCTCTCACAGTCCGACTTTTCCACTTTTAATGTAGGAAGGAGCCAGGCTTCTGAATCAAGCCAATACCTTAGCCTGAGTTTCTAACTCATTAATAGAGATAAAAAATATTTGACCACTAACCTAGGGAAGTACTAAAACAACCCTGCTTGCTTTTGGTCGAGAGAAGCAGAGAATATATCAATATGATAAAATATCTGTGAGGTACATTTTCTGACACCTTGATGTAACACTTGCTTCTGAGTTGAGAATACTGGGTGGTTTTGTTGATTTGATGTGAAACTACCTTTTAAAGATAAGTAAATATACAGAGAAGCAGCCTATGGAATATAAATATACAGAAATTTGTGAAGATGAAATTTATAAAAGTGATGAAGAAGTGTCTATTTAGAACTTTGTACCCTTTGACTGCTGTCTTCCTCTTCTCCATTTTACCCCAACCAGCCTCTGGTAACCTCCATTCTACTCTCTACTTCTATCAGCTCCACATTTTTAGATTCTACATATAAGTGAAGAATATGGCATTTATCTTTCTGTGCCTGGCTTATTGACAAAGCATAATGTCCTCTAGACATAACATTTTCTTTGTTAATGCTGAATAGCATTCTATTATTTATTTTGTATCTGTTGAAAAGCGGATTGCAGTCTTGATGTTTTTTATTCAGCTAGTTTGTTGTTCCTGCATAGAAATGCTACTAATTTCTTTATATTTATATGGTATCCTGCAATTTTTTGAATTTGTTTATCAGCTATAAGAGTTTTTGGTAGAGCTTTTAGATTATTCTCTATATGACATCATGTAATCTGCAAGCAGGAACAATTTGACTTCCTCTTTTCCAGTTTGGATATCTTTTATTCTTCCTTTTGCTTATTTTTTTCTGGCTGGGAGGCCAATATCTCTGATAAACATAGATGTGTGTGTCTCTGCACACTAGACTCAGAGGGATGGAGGAAGATCTACCAAGCAAATGGAAAACAAAAAAAGGCAGGGGTTGCAACCCTAGTCTCTGATAAAATAGACTTTAAACCAACAAAGATCAAAAGAGACAAAGAAGGCTATTACATAATGGTAAAGGGACCAATTCAACAAGAAGAGCTAACTATCCTAAATATATATGCACCCAACACAGGAGCATCCAGATTCATAAAGCAAGTCCTGAGTGACCTACAAAGAGACTTAAACTCTCACACAATAATAATGAGAGATTTTAACACCCCACTGTCAACACCAGACAGATCAACAAGACAGAAAGTTAACAAGGATACCCAGGAATTGAACTCAGCTTTGCACCAAGCGGACCTAATAGACATCTACAGAACTCTCCACCCCAAATCAACAGAATATAGATGTTTTTCAGCACCACACCACACCTATTCCAAAATTGACCACATAGTTGGAAGTAAAGCTCTCCTCAGCAAATGTAAAAGAATAGAAATTATAACAAACTCTCAGACCACAGTGCAATCAAACTAGAACTCAGGATTAAGAAACTCACTCAAAACCGCTCAACTACATGGAAACTGAACAACCTGCTCCTGAATGACTATTGGGTACATAACGAAATGAAGGCAGAAATAAAGATGTTCTTTGAAACCAACGAGAACAAAGACACAAGATACCAGAATCTCTGGGACACATTCAAAGCAGTGTGTAGAGGGAAATTTATAGCACTAAATGCCCACAAGAGAAAGCAGGAAAGATCCAAAATTGACACCCTGACATCACAATTAAAAGAACTAGAAAAGCAAGAGCAAACACATTCAAAAGATAGCAGAAGGCTAGAAATAACTAAAATCAGAGCAGAACTGAAGGAAATAGAGACACAAAAAACCCTTCAAAAATTAATGAATCCAGGAGCTGGTTTTTTGAAAAGATCAACAAAATTGATAGACCGCTAGCAAGACTAATAAAGAAGAAAAGAGAGAAGAATCAAAGTAGATGCAATAAAAAATGATAAAGGGGATATCACCACCGATCCCACAGAAATACAATCTACCATCAGAGAATACTACAAACACCTCTACACAAATAAACTAGAAAATCTAGAAGAAATGGATAAATTCCTTGACAAATACATCCTCCCAACACTAAACCAGGAAGAAGTTGAATCTCTGAATAGACCAATAACAGGCTCTGAAATTGTGGCAATAATCAATAGCTTACCAACCAAAAAGAGTCCAGGACTTGATGGATTCACAGCCGAATTCTACCAGAGGTACAAGAATGAACTGGTACCATTCCTTCTGAAACTATTCCAATCAATAGAAAAAGAGGGAATCCTCCCTAACACATTTTATGAGGCCAGCATCATCCTGATACCAAAGCCTGGCAGAGACACAAACAAAAAAGAGAATTTCAGACCAATATCCTTGATGAACATTGATGCAAAAATCCTCAATAAAATACTGGCAAACCGAATCCAGCAGCACATCAAAAAGCTTATACACCATGATCAAGTGGGCTTCATCCCTGGGATGCAAGGCTGGTTCAACATACGCAAATCAATAAATGTAATTCAGCATATAAACAGAACCAAAGACAAAAACCACATGATTATCTCAATAGATGCAGAAAAGGCCTTTGACAAAATTCAACAACCCTTCATGCTAAAAACTCTCAATAAATTAGGTATTGATGGGACGTATCTCAAAATAATAAGAGCTATCTATGGCAAACCCACAGCCAATATCATACTGAATGGGCAAAAACTGGAAGCATTCCCTTTGAAAACTGACACAAGACAGGGATGCCCTCTCTCACCGCTCCTATTCAACATAGTGCTGGAAGTTCTGGCCAGGGCATTCAGGCAGGAGAAGGAAATGAAGGGTATTCAATTAGAAAAAGACGAAGTCAAATTGTCCCTGTTTGCAGATGATATGATTGTATATCTAGAAAATCCCATTGTCTCAGCCCAAAATCTCAAGCTGATAAGCAACTTCAGTAAAGTCTCAGGATACAAAATCAATGTACAAAAATCACAAGCATTCTTGTACACAAATCACAGACAAACAGAGAGCCAAATCATGAGTGAACTCCCATTCACAATTGCTTCAAAGAGAATAAAATACCTAGGAATCCAACTTACAAGGGATGTGAAGGACCTCTTCAAGGAGAACTACAAACCACTGCTCAATGAAATAAAAGAGGATACAAACAAATGGAAGAACATTCCATGCTCATGGGTTGGAAGAATCAATATCATGAAAATGGCCATACTGCCCAAGGTAATTTATAGATTCAATGCCATCCCCATCAAGCTACCAATGACTTTCTTCACAGAATTGGAAAAAAACTACTTTAAAGTTCATATGGAACCAAAAAAGAGCCCGCATCGCCAAGTCAATCCTAAGCCAAAGAACAAAGCTGGAGGCATCATGCTACCTGACTTCAAACTATACTACAAGGCTACAGTAACCAAAACAGCATGGTACTGGTACCACAACAGAGATATAGACCAATGGAACAAAAAAAAGCCCTCAGAAATAATGCACGTTAGACAAAAATTAATTCAAGATGGATTAAAGGCTTACATGTTAGACCTAAAACCATAAAAACCCTAGAAAAAAACCTAGGCAATACCATTCAGGACATAGGCATGGGCAAGGACTTCATGTCCAAAACACCAAAAGCAATGGCAACAAAAGCCAGAATTGAGAAATGGGATCTAATTAAACTAAAGAGCTTCTGCACAGCAAAAGAAACTACCATCAGAGTGAACAGGCAACCTACAAAATGGGAGAAAATTTTCGCAACCTACTCATCTGACAAAGGGCTAATATCCAGAATCTACAATGAACTCAAACAAATTTACAAGAAAAAAAAACCCCATCAAAAAGTGGGCGAAGGACATGAACAGACACTTCTCAAAAGAAGACAGTGATGCAGCCAAAAAACACATGCAAAAATGCTCATCATCACTGGCCATCAGAGAAATGCAAATCAAAACCACAGTGAGATACCATCTCACACCAGTTAGAATGGCCATCATTCAAAAGTCAGGAAACAACAGGTGCTGGAGAGGATGTGGAGAAATAGGAACACTTTTACACTGTTGGTGGGACTGTAAACTAGTTCAACCATTGTGGAAGTCAGTATGGCGATTCCTCAGGGATCTAGAACTAGAAATACCATTTGACCCAGCCATCCCATTACTGGGTATATACCCAAAGGACTATAAATCATGCTGCTATAAAGATACATGCACACGTATGTTTATTGTGGCACTATTCACAATAGCAAAGAGTTGGAACCAACCCAAATGTCCAACAATGATAGACTGGATTAAGAAAATGTGGCACATATACACCATGGAATACTATGCAGCCATAAAAAACGATGAGTTCATGTCCTTTGTAGGGACATGGATGAAACTGGAAACCATCATTCTCAGTAAACTATCACAAGGACAAGAAACCAAACACCGCATGTTCTCACTCATAGGTGGGAATTGAACAATGAGAACATATGGACACGGGAAGGGGAACATCACACTCCGGGGACTGTTGTGGTGTGGGGGTAGGGGGGAGGGACAGCATTAGGAGATATACCTAATGCTAAATGACGAGTTATTGGGTGCAGCACACCGACATGCACATGGATACATATGTAAAAACCCTGCACATTGTGCACATGTACCCTAATAATAATAATAAAAAAGAGAGTGAATGAACAACAACCAAAAAAAAATAGGTGTGAAAATTCTCAACAAAACAGTAGCAAACCAAATCCAACAAGATGTCAAAAAGACACTACACTATGATCAAACTGGATTTCCCAGAAATGCAAGGATGTTTCAACATAAATAAATCACTAACCATCACATATCACATGAATAAAATGAAAGAAAAATAATATAATTATCTTGATAAATGCAAAAAAAAGTATTTGATAAAATTCAGTGCGGCTTTATGATAAAAGTTCTCATTAAATCGGGTATAGAAAGTAGGTACCTCAGATCAATAAAGTACATAAATGACAAATTGACAGCTAACATCATAGTGAAGGGAGAAAACTAAAGCAAGACAAGGACGCCCACTCTCACTACTCTTGTACTGTAAGTTCCAGCTAAGACAGTGGATTTTAATGTTCTAATCACAATGAAATAAGTATGTGAGGTAACTGATATGTAAATGAGCCTGATAGGATCATTCCACAATGTGTATTTGTATCAAAGCATCATATTTTAACCCATAAATATAGACAATTATTATTTGTCAATTAAAAATACTTTCCAATGAAGAAGGAACTCAGAAAGGAACAATTGGAGACTCTGGTTATGAGAAGTTAAGATGAATACAATAAAGAGAAAAATATGTATTTTGGATTATTACTTGGAGGTCACCAATAATCATGGAGTAGAACCTTTACTGAAATCAAGTTAAGAAATCAGGAAAATATTAAAGAGATTTAGAGACAGCTAATTATTCTGTTCTGAAATGAGAAATATGAGAATGTTTAAAGGCATTAAATGATAAAATTATAGAATAGTACATATATATGGTTATAAAAGCCATCATTTTGAGCACAGTTTTGGGGATAAGAGTGATAAAGACAAATTTATTCAATAAAACTTTCTAAAGCACGGTAAGGAAGACTATTCAGTACCATTACAATGGGTATGTGGACCATGGCAAAGGGATTTTGCAGTGGGAGAGTGAGGTTGGGCTCAACTCCAAATACAGTGTGAGCAAGTGTGAGTTTATAGCCAAGGATCAGTGCAGGGCTCTGTCAATGGAAAATTACAAAGAAAAATCATCACGGGTAAGGGGGATTCTGGCTAAAACAACCTGACATGATTATTGATGAATACAAATGAGGGTGAACAGACTTCACCTGGGAATGGGAAAGGATGAGGAACCTGATCAAAAATAGAGGATGATAGGAAATCAAGGTTGGGAAAGGGTTCTTGCTAAACTTGCTAACAGGGTTGTATGATGAAACTGAATTTAATTAAGAAGTATATAGTTGGCCGGGGGTGGTGGCTCACACCTGTAATCCCAGCACTTTGGGAGGCCGAGACGGGTGGATCATGAGGTCAGGAGATCGAGACCATCTTGGCTAACACGGTGAAACCCCATTTCTATTAAAAATACAAAAAATTAGCTGGGCGTGTTGGTGGGCGCCTGTAGTCCCAGCTACTCGGGAGGCTGAGGCAGGAGAATGGCGTGAACCCAGGAGGCGGAGCTTGCAGTGAGCTGAGATCGCACCACTGCACTCCAACCTGGCGGACACAGCGAGACTCCCTCTCAGAAAAAAAAAAAAAAAGTATATAGTTGAGCCTAGGAAAAGATTCAGGAGCCTAACGAAAGTTTGGTCAGCCAAAAATTATATTTCCCCCTTCTTATTTGAGAACAAAAGAGACATTCTTCATTTCTGTAAGTAACAGAAGTCCAATTTTCTTGTTTGGCTGCCTTTTGTTCCTTAAGGACTTGCTGAATCATGTTAGGATTAGGTAGTAGAGGATATTTGATGGACGGTTCTAGCAGTCAAGTGTTTAATGAGGGGAATTTTTATGAAATGCAAAAAAAAACCAAACAAAATTAATCATTAGAAATACAGTTTCTGAGTCCACGGGGCTGCCAGTTGAGATTTCTAGATGTGGGGTTCAGTGCATCTGTAGAAGGTAAAGTGAGAACGGCAGTAGCCCAGTGGCCATTTACAAATTTTCTTGTGGGCAGTTTAAATGTCTCTGTGTCTCTGGTAATGGCATTGAATCTTGCAGTGAATTTTCTTAGTAGCCCTTGCAACATCAGGCAACAATATTATCTTTTTTTTTTTTTTTTTTTTTTGAGACGGAGTCTCGCTCTGTCGCCCAGGCTGGAGTGCAGTGGCACGATCTCGGCTCACTGCAAGCTCCGCCTCCCGGGTTCACGCCATTCTCCTGCCTCAGCCTCTCCAAGTAGCTGGGACTACAGGCGCCCGCCACCACGCCTGGCTAATTTTTTTGTATTTTTTTTTAGTAGAGACAGGGTTTCACCGTGGTCTCGATCTCCTGACCTCGTGATCCGCCCGCCTCGGCCTCCCAAAGTGCTGGGATTACAAGCGTAAGCCACCGCGCCCGGCCAACAATATTATCTATACATTATCTGTTGTTGTAATTTATCTGTAGCTTATATGAAGTAATCCAGCATCAGCATGCTAGTCTTTGGGAAAAAAGCAGTTTTAATTTTTAATAATTCCAAACCAGAAGGGTAGGAGAAAAAATGGAAACGTTATTCAGAGAGTGGTAGCCAGATGTTTGAAGAAATTAGAATAATTTAAGATCAATTCTAGTTTTAAGATCATAACAAAACCTTAAATATAATGAGCAGGACTAGCATTTAATGCCCACAAAAGTGTGCCATAGCTTTTCATTGAAACATTATTTTTCTTTCTACAATTACCCCCATTTCTTTCAAAGATACAGTAAATCTAATTTGTTTGCCAATTGAGACCAGTCTTATTGGCCTGGTTATTTATATAAGTGCAGCATGAATAGTGGTTGATCACATAGCTTTTTTATTTTGCTTTGTTAGAATTTTTCATAAGGAATCACAGATTAGACTTTTAAAAGCCTTCTGTGGCTAAGAAGCCAACACAAGGACTTGCCATCAGATATTGCAATACCTACAGATGTGGGCAAATTCCTCTTTTCTTGATGTCCTCAAAATATCCTGAAGTTCCTAGGCATTCCAAGAAGTGGCCTTTTTTGCTTACCTCTAAAACAACATTTAAAGCCAGGTACAAATCCAGTTTTCCAAGGGAAACTTTATAAGCAATGACATCTTAAAGTCAACCTTAGTGCCTTAAAGCTGTCTGATCATATCTGATTTTATGTATTATTCTTACTAGTCTATGAAGTAATTTTAGCCCCAGGATATTGGGGTTTTTTTGTTTTTAATAGCAATCAGTTAACAATTATTTCATCTTGACAGATGAGTTGGTCAGGAAAAGAGCCAGTCAAAGAGAATCCTGGTGAAAACCACTGCCACCTTGGGGTGACTGTGAGCATACCCAGCCAGTACTGTAGTCCCTGGGGAACAATCTAAGAGGCTTGACACTGTAGACTTCACCAAAGTAAAGCAGCCAGTTATTAATCAACTAATCAAGCAAATAACAACAACAAGTCCAGAAAATGGGGGAAGGAGGGAGGTCACTACAACATACTATATAAAATATCCAGTTTCAAATAAAAACATGAAATATGAAGAGAAATAGGAAATTATTGTCTATACATTGGAAAGAGAGGTGACAGAAACTGCTTGTGAATGTGCCAGAAGTTGAATTTAATAGACTTCAAAACAGACATTATAAATACATTCAAAGAACTAAAGGAAACCATGATTAAATAATTAAAAGAAAGTATGAAGATAGTGTCATATCAAATAGATAATTCCAATAGGATATGTAAATTATAAAAAAGAAATATATATTCTACAGTTGAAAGACACAATAATTAAAATTATTATTATAATAAACAGGCCAATCCATCAGAGATATAAAATCTATCTATCTATCTATATCTATCCAAGCATCTATCAGAGCCCCAAGGTATATGAAGGAAAAACTGACAGAAATGAAGTGACCAATGGACAATATAATAATTGTTAAAGTCTTCTAATAATGAAAACTTTAATACTCCACTTTCAATAACAGAACAATTAAGCAGAACAGCAAAGAAATATTATAAATAACTTGCACAATATTATAAACCAACTAGACCTAACAGATATCTGTTATACACTCCACCCCAAAAAGTGGAATATATATTCTTCTCAAATGCATGTGGGACATTCTCCAGGACAGAATATAAGCTTAGTAGTAAAACAAACCTCAACACATTTTAAATAATAGAAATAAAGTATTTTTCCTCATCACAACGGAATGAATTTAGAAATTAATGACAAAAATGGAAACTCAAATATACATAAATTAAACAACACATTCTTAATCAATAGTAAAAATAACAAATCAAAAGGAAAATTAGGAAAGACTGAGATAAGTGAAAACGAAAACACAACATACCAAATTTACAGGATACAGCTGAAGCAGTGCTTAGAAAAAAATTTATACACATAAATATCTATATTAACAAAGGCAAAAGATTGCTAATCAATACCCTAATATTTGGTCTTAAAACGTAAGGAAAAGTAAATGTAACCTAAAAAAAGCAGGAGAAATAAAATAATAGATATTAGTGTGGAAATTAAAAAGATAGAGAATAGAAAAATAATAGGAAGAATCAATGGAACTCAAAGGTTATTCTTTAAAAAGATTTTTTAAATTGGCAAACCTTTAGCTAGATTTTATAGCAAAAGATATAAATTCCAGCAGACATATACAGAAGATTAAATACCAATTCTTCACACAAATTTTCCAACAATAAAAGACAGGAATACTGCTAAACTTATCCTATGAGCCCTAGTATTACTTTGACACCAAAACCAGGCAAGTCTAGTCATAAAGAAGGAAAACTACGTATCAATATCTTTTACAAATATGAATGTAACAATCCTCACAATGCTAGAAATGTATAAAATAATAAAAAAGAATTATTATATATTATGACTAAGTGGGAAATACTAAAGAAATGCAAGGTTAGTTTAACATCCAAAAATATATTAAGCTAGTATACTATATCAATATAATAAAAAACAAAAACAATATAATACTCTCAATAGATGCAAAAAAAGCCTTTCACAAAATTTAAGCACAGTTTATAATAAAAGCCCTTACCAAATACGAATAGAAAGGGACTTCCTTAACTTGATAAAGGAAATCTACTAAAAACTCACACCTAATATATTTAATAGTGAGATATTGTATAATTTCCCTCTAAGTCAGAAAAAGACAACAATGTATGTTTTTGCTACCTTGTTTCAATAGTGTACTGGAGATGCTAGCCAAAGAAATTAGGCAAGAAAAGAAGTAAAAAACATCTAGTTTGGAAAGGAAAAGTAAACTTATTTGTAATTTTAGATGACATGACCATATATACAGAAAATTCTGAGGTTTCACTAAAAACTTTTATAACTAGTAAACAAATTCATCAAAGTTTCAGGGTACAAAATCAATATTTAAAAACCAATTACAGGCTCATCATGGTGGCTCACGCCTGTAATCCCAGGACTTTGGGAGGCCGAGGCAGGCAGATTAAGGTCAAGAGATCGAGACCATCCTGGCCAACATGGTGAAACCCCGTCTCTACTAAAAATACATAAATTAGATGGGTGTGGTGGCACATGCCTGTAGTCCTAGCTACTCAGGAGGCTGAGGTAGGAGAATAGCTTGAACCCGGGAGGTGGAGGTTGCAGTGAGCTGAGATCATGCCACTGCACTCCAGCCTGGCAACAGAGAGACACTCCGTCTCAAACAACAACAACAAAAATATTTTATTTCTTTATCCTTGTAATGAACAATTCCAAAGTAAAATTAATAATTATTTTTATAATAGCATCAAAAATAATATACTTAGGAATAAATACATTTTTTAAAAAGTACAATACTTATTCCCTGAAAACTATGAAACATTGTTGAAAAAGTAAAGATCTCAATAAAGTGTTTTTCCCCTTATCTGTGGTTTTGATTTCCACAGTTTCTGTTACTCGTGGTCAACTGGGTTCTGAAAATCAGTGAGTACAACACAGTTAGATCTTTTGAGAGAGAGAGAGTAACAGAGAGACCACATTCACTTTTATTACAGTATATAGTTATGAGTATTCTATTTTACCATTGTTAATTTTTTTACCATGTCTAATTAATAAATTAATAAATTAAACTTTGGTACCATCTCTTGTTTTAGGCATCCACTGGGCAAAGGGAGGGCTACTATAAATTTTAAAAAGTATATTTTATTCATGGATTGGAAGACATTGTATTATAAAGGTGGAAATACTCCCTGAATTCATTTATAGATTCAACATTAAACTATCGCAATTCCATACAGTTTTTTTGCATGCTTGGACAAACTGGTTTTAAATTAAACTGGAATTACAAGGGACACAGAATAGTCTAATATATCTGAAAAAGGAATAAAGTTGGAGCATTCAAATTTCCTGATTTCAAAACTCACTCCAACCCAACAGTAATCAAGAGAGTGGTATTACCACAAGCGTAGATATATAGATCAATGAAATAGAATTAAGAATCCAGAAGTAAATCTCTGTGCCTTTGGTCAACTGATCATTGACAAGGGTACCAAGACCATTCAAAGGAGAAAGGATAACATTTCAACAATAGTGCTTGGATAACTAGATAGCCACATGCAAAAGAATACAATTAGCCCATTACCTGGAACTCATATATAAAAAATTCATTGAAAATGGAAGTGTAAGAGCTAAAACTATGAAATTCTTAGAAGATGACATAGGGATAAATATGCATGACCTTGGATATGGCAATGGAGTCTTATATATGAGATGCCAAACGCACATAAAACAATGACAACAATAAAAATAGATAAATTGGGCTTTATCAAAATTAAGAAGATATATTTTTTCAAATGACACCATCCAGTGAAAAGACTATGCACAGAATGGGAGAAAATATTAGTAAATCATACATCTGTTAATGGACTTGTGTCTATAATAATGTTTTAAAAATTCCTACAACTCAATTATAAAAAGACGAATGTTTTTTCCAAGACAGCATTATCGGTGTCAGGCATTTCCACTTCATTTTGTATCTGTGGTATGTGGAACAGATTGTCTTCAAGATCATGATGACAGAGAATAAAGAAGTAGAGGGTGGCACATGACTTTTGTTGGTGTTGTTATTGTTTTTGTTGTTGTTTTGAGATGGAGTTTCATTCTTGTGCCCAGGCTGGAGTGCAATGGCAGGATCTCGACTCATGGCTCACTGCAACCTCTGCCTCCCAAGTTCAAGCAATTCTTCTGCCTCAAGACTCCAGAGTAGCTGGGATTACAGACATGCGCCACCACGCCCAGCTAATTTTGTATTTTTAGTAGAGACGGGGTTTTTCCATGTTGGTCAGGCTAGTGTCGAACTCTCGACCTCAAGTGATCCACCACCTTGGCCCCTCAAAGTGCTGGGATTACAGGTGTGAGCCACCGCACCCAGCCTGTAATCCCAGCATGCCTATACATGGCTTCATCACTTCCTCTAATATCCCATTCTTCAGGGATTACTCACATGGCCTCAATAAACTTAAAAGGCAGCCTAGAGAATGTTGAAGAGCATATATATAGGTTTTTATGTATTTATTTATTTTTATTGTGGCTGCCTCCCCAACCCCCAACACCAAGGCTGGGAAAGAGCTAATGCAATAATGACTTTTAAAAACCACCAGTTTAGTCTAATGTTTCCTGGATGAATCATCAATATTTAAAATAATTTGAAATAATGGAGAAATTAACAGAAAATACAAAAATCCATGTTCCTGAAGATATGAAATGATATAAGGCTACTGGTAGGGATCCAAACAAGATTCCTGATTGCCAAGGAAAAGCCTGTAATATTCTAAGGTGATTTAAGAATTGTTGCTACATCCCAGCAGGGAAAATATTTTAAAATCTTGAGTCCCTGATTTGAGAATCATGAATCTTCTGCAATTACTAAATTCCCACAGAGAAGCTACTAGACAAAGCTATATTATTTTTGCTTATAAATTAAAGTTATAATAAATTGAAGTCTCTAATTTTTCTATTCCAGGTTTCCTATTTTACTTTATCAGAAAGGGAAAGCAACATTTATATACATGACTAGAATTCAGTGTTGTTTCTTCAGCAATTGGAAGCTGTGCCATATTTCATTAAGAAAGGCATAGCTATCTTATCAACTTAAAATTAAATAAATCCAGAATCCTCTATGTCATTCTGCTTTTTTAAAGCATCAATTGGATGCAGTGATATCACAAACTCTGTGATACACACAAAAAGATATTCAACCCATCCTGACTGCTCTAGTGATAGAATTTTCCAAACATATGAGATACTTTCAATGAGCTACCATATTGCTGTTACTAACGACAGAAAATTGAGCTATGACGATAGTAAATATTGCATACTTAAAATATCCTGTACACTGTCCTAGGAAAATATATGTAGGTGTGTCATATTTATATTCATTTAAAAGAAGTGTGTGTGGTAATTCACTTATTTCTTACAAGATTATAAGGAATGTACTATTTTAGATGAGAAAATTGAGGCATGTAGAGGTTAACTATATTATTCAGCTTCATATTATTAGCAAGTAATATAGTTTATTCTCAATCAGTGTAACTACAGAAATCTCCTTTAGCAAATTGTGAAAGTTTACTGTAGCTGATAGAACTACAGCATCACTGTTAAGAGCTATTATTTGAAGGACAATATATAGCATACAATTATTCTGGATTACAAATGGATATAAGCACAAATGGGAAAACAGGTAAAGAAATCCACTTACATTCATCTTTAAGTTAATAAATGTGTACGTTTATCTCTAACTGATTACTTCCTATGTGACTAAAATGCAAAATGTTCAAACTAAGATGATTATTAATAATTTCACCTCTGAGCATGCCTTTCATGTTATATTCTTTTCTGTCTGTGAATAGCATCATCATCTAACCATATAACTGGCTGCCCAAGACAAAATCTTTAGTATCATCTCATCTCTACTTCACGAGAAACAGCCATCAAAGAGTCCTGCCACTAAAATTTGTCATACACAGCACTTCTTTCTAAATCCATTGCCAATTCCAGATAATCTTTTTTTTAATCTGGGAAATTACAAATCTCTTTGTTCTTATGCCTCTATAATTCATGCTTCAACCTGCTTCCAAAATCTGCTTAAAATTCAATTATGTTTAGCTTATTCTATTGTCAGTAGACAGAACACATTAAATATAACATATGCAAACAGCATAATTCTGTAAATAATTCTAAACTATACAAATACTGAATCAATAAGTCAGACTAACACAAATAGACATCTTAGTATTAACTTTTACTAATGTTTTTACCAACACAAGAATTCCAAAGATTTCCCAGAAATGTTCTTCCAGTATAGGAAGCAAAGAGATTAAAGTCTAGCGACTGAATCTTTTCCTTCTCAGCTTCCAACCTACGTTCCTAGCCTCATGACACTCTTCACAAATATATACACTCCAGCCTATACTTTATAAATTTTTGCAACATTATATGTTCTTTTTTATGAGTTACTACCTGGATTTCTCTCAACTTGAAATAGTCTTTCCATTTACCTAATGTATTCTTAAGTTGAATGCCAAATTCGCAGACCATCTTACTTTCTAAAGATGTCTCAATTCTCTTTCAAAATGAAGTATTTTCTCTCATTTTACCCTCATCTTCATAATTTGCATGTAATATTGTCCTGTCCCACCCTCTAGATCTTAATTTCTTCATATACATGCACGATTCTATATCATTTTCTGTTTTCTAACTTTTATTTCGGGTTTCGGGGTACATGTGCAGGATTGTTGTATGGGTAAACTCATGCCACAAGGTTTTGTGGTACCGATTATTTCATCAGCCAGGTACTAAGCCTAATACCCAATAGTAATTTTTTTCAATACTTTAAGCCAACCCCCATACATGACACATAATAGAGACTGTTTTTATAAATGAATGCATCCATTAGAAATTTTAAGTAGCATCAATAGTTTCTATATGTTATTACAGAGTCTAATAATTGTTTTTTCCATATTTGAGAGTAATTAGTTCCCAAGGAAGTTTGGTTCTTCAGATGGTTAGACACACTTCATTCTAAATTAAAAACTGGATAAATAAACTAGCATTCGAAATTATGCCATCCTTGAGCTCGAGGTTAGTGTGCAATTGCTCTTGATGTTCGTTTCTTTCTCCTTGACTTATGGTGCTTTCTTTGAATTTTCTTAGAAAGTCAAGAAATACCATTTGGACAAACTCATGTATTTCCTATTTCCATGATTGGTGGGCTTTAAAAAAAACGTCTCAGCTGAAATGAGTATGTATTAGTGCTAACAACATATAATACAATTTTCTCCATTCTGGGCCAGGTGCCAGTGCCTGCAGTTTTTTAAAGTTCTATAAAAGGTACCTCACCGCTGAAGGCTTAACTACCATTTTTCTCTATAGTGTCATTATTAAAATTAATTGATATTGGCAGTGATGGCTTTTCAGTTCTTTCTGTAGGAAAAAATAAATGATTCTGTCACAAATGTCCAAAGTATTTCTCTGTGTCTTATATAATAGAAAATGATATAATAATGTATTTCTTTATAACTACCAGACAAATCTTAAATGAAGTGAAAATCAGTCATTAATCTTAACACATAAAGGTAATATTCTTTCAAACAAAAGGTATATATGACAGATAGAAATATGTTCCTACTACTTTGCACTGGTCATATCTCTCTCTTCATCTACTCTATAATAATATCCAAAGAGGGGCTCATATTAAAATGATCATCTCATTCACCAAACAGCTTAACACATTTTAAGTATTGTTTTCCTAATGATTACTATTGTTATTATCTTACATATTTTTGTATCAGGTATATTTTATCAAAATTACATGTAGCTCAAAAAATCTATGAGTGATAAGTCTGTAGATTTGTCATTTCACTTAATTTATGTAAGTATAACTTGTTTACATCTACTGCGTTTTTCAAAGTATAATATCAACAAAATAATTCAGAGAACACACATCATAAGTGTTGAATTTAGGTTGAATTTAACTAAGGGCAGAAAAAAGATACTAATCATGGAATTTAATTGAGAATTGATGAGCTTTATTGTTCTTGTGAGTAAAAATTGTTTTGAATAGTTTTTTTTTTTTTTTTTTTGAGATGGAGTCTTGCTCTGTCGCCCAGGCTGGAGTGCAGTGGCGCAATCTCGGCTCACTGCAAGCTCCGCCTCCCGGGTTCACGCCATTCTCCTGCCTCAGCCTCCCGAGTAGCTGGGACTACAGGCGCCCGCCACCACGCCCGGCTAATTTTTTGTATTTTGAGTAGAGACGGGGTTTCATCGTGGTCTTGATCTCCTGACCTCGTGATACGCCCGCCTTGGCCTCCCAAAGTGCTGGGATTACAAGCGTGAGCCACCGCGCCCGGCCTGAATAGTTTTAACTCTTTTTTATATCTAATAATTTTCAAAGAAATTATAAGAAAAAATCCACTGGGCGTGGTGGCACACGCCTGTAACCCCAGAACTTTGGGAGGCTGAGGTGGGCAGATTACAAGGTCAAGACATCAAGACTGTCTTGGGCAACATGGTGAAGCCGTGTCTCTACTAAAAATACAAAAATTAGCTGGTTGTGGTGGCATGCACCTATGTTCCAGCTACGTGGGAGGCTGAGGCAGGAGAATCGCTTGAACCTGGGAAGGCAGAGGTTCCGGTGAGCCGAGATAGGGCCACTGCACTCCAGCCTGGCGACAGAGCAAGACTTCATCTCAAAAAAAAAAAAGATTTAAGATTAACAGAAGATTTCTCAGATTGCAACAAAAGACTGTGGCAGGTACAGTAACATAAGTACTATCTTAAGAGAAAAAAATGTTTTGTATTAATTTACAATTCAGATGTCTTTGGAGAATTAACTGTAGTATGATTTTTCTATTAATGTGAAACCCTTAGATAAAATGTAAACCAGTAAGAATTCACTTATTAAATAAAACTACCTTTGCTGCTATTTTATGTTGATGGTAAATATTTTATAGCAATTCTTTTAATATACACATTCAACAATCATTAGACTGTGAAAATTTGATTTGTCTAAACTGTTATTTCATCCTATTCATTCATTCTTTCTTCTGCTAATGTCTTTATCACAGCAGTGGAAGTCATCCACAAACAAATATAAACATCAAGTTCAATAACTATAATCCGAATTCTCTAGACCATACAGCCTCCAAATAATCTTTTGTTCTGCCAAAATTTGAGTTGTACTCTTCATACAAAAATAAAATTTACCTTTCTTTTTTAGGTAGCTATTGCTTTTAAGCAGGAATCAGAGGCAATTAAATTTTGGATGTGGCACTAAAAAAGAAAAAAATCATGCCTGGTCCAAGAAAAGTGTGTAAACGGAAAGAAGGGAAAGCTAGGTGAATTCACCATATGAGAAAAGAAAACATGCTCAGTCAAGACTAAACAAATAGAACTGAGATGCCCCATAGCAACAGAAAATTACAAGGCAAAGTGAGAAATAAAGCAACAAGTACGAGAGAGAGAGTCGGGAGAGTGATTTTAAGTTTCTTTATGCAGAGAGTACACTTACTGTTCATAGATAGAAAAAATGATACTAAATGAATTGTGGATAAATACAGGCACTTGTATCTTGGAGGTGCCTTGCTGAATATTTTGTTGAGTTTTTCTCAGTATTTACTTTCTTCTATTTTCCTAAGTTATAGAAAAGAGTTTTATATATTTAGAGTCCTTGCCCGAGAAGAATGCATGATATGACTGAGAAGACAACTTTTTAATACAGAAACACATAAATATGCAAGAGAGAAGATGATCAATTTCTAAATTATGTAGCTCTTACTGTAAATACAGTTTGAGTTTAGAGAAAAACGACTTATATACAAGAACTTAAGAGCGGCTGTGAAAGCTCCTGCAGTTTGAATGTTGGAAAAGAAAAAAAAAAAAAAAAACACTCACTGTAGGTGGAATGAAAAATTGGAGTCTGGGCATAGTGGTTCACTCCTGTAATCCCAGAACTTTGGGAGGGCGAGGCAGGTGGATCACCTGAGGTCAGGAGTTTGAGACCAGTCTGGCCAACATGGGGAAACCCAGTTTCTACTAAAAATACAAAATTAGCCGGGTGTGGTGGTAGGCACCAGTAATCCTAGCTACTTGGGAGGCTGAAGCAGGAGAATCGCTTGAACCTGGGAGGCAAAGGTTGCAGTGAGCTGAGATCGTGTCATTGCACTCCAGCCTGGGCGACAAGAGCAAAATTCCATCTCAAAAAAAAAAAAGAAAACTTGCAGATGTGTTTTTGTTTTCCATGTTGAGTGTCTTACCACATTCCTTTGCATTAGTTTTCTATTGCTACTACAACAAATTATGACATAATCAGCAGTTTAGAACAACACAAATTATATTACTCTTCACCTGGAAGTCTGAGTGAGTTCAGCTGTTTCGTCTGCATTATGTCTTTCAATGCCAAAATCAAGGCTTGCTGGGGTCTTTTCTTGAAGCTCTGAGAGAGAATTCCCTCCATGTTCTTCCAGGTATTTGGGTAAATCCAGTTACTTTAGTTATAGGCTGAAATCCCTTTTGCTTACTGACTGTTGTCCAGGAGCTTTTTTCAGCTCCTAAATGTCTCTGGCATTCCTTGATTTGTGGACCCATTCATCTTCAAAACCACCAATGACTTCTTCTCACACCTTATCTCTCTTACCTGCCATCTGGCCCTAGTCTGAGTACACTCTACTTTTAATGAAGATGAATGCAGGTAATTCTATTAAGCCAAACTAAATAATCCAGGATAATCTCCCTATTTTAATCTGCATAACCTTGATTACATCTACAAATCCCCCTTTGCCATGTAGCCTAGCCTATTTACAAGCTACAAAGATTAGGGCATGGGCATCTTTGGAGGACTTTCATTTGCATTTGAGAATGCGTTGATGAAAGTATCAGTAACTTCACCTATTTGCTTGGGGAGAGTTCTTATCTGCCAAAATGTATCAACCTACTGTGTACTGTTGCCAAGAAGTGCCAGAGAATGAACACCTGAGAGAAGCAGCTCTCAAAAATGACTAAAGGACCTTGTGTGCAAATAAATAAATAAATAAAATAACCTCCATATATCTCAGGCTGGACACTTCTAACTACATGTGTTTTACGTCATTTCCCAGAGTTCCCCAGCAAGAACAAGATCCACTTGTCAACCAGAGATAACTTGTTTAAAAGTGCACCCTTTTTTTGCTGTCTTCTTTTTTCTGTCATGTCCCTATTCTCTACCACTGTTTCTTGGGAGATGTTTTTCCTGTTTTGTTGTTCAAAATATTATTTAGCATATGAAACAGTAAATGACAATGGAAGCACCTTTTAATAATTTATAAAAAAATCTCTTCACACCCATTTCGATAGTTAATACTGTTAACAACTCTGAGTTGGGAATTTTCCACAGCCTATTTTTAAAGATGAATACGTTAAAATTACAATCTTTGGGTAGCTAAGGAAAGTCATAGATCATAAATGATATGTGAGAATCCTAACTCAGAAATACATCAAACCCTGTGCATTTTCTTCTCTACTGTATACATTGAGGTAGGCATAGTAAGTATTCCCAATTTTACCCTATTACATGCATAGAAATTTGGTCACAGAGGGGTTATCTAATTTGGCTAATATTTCAAGACTAGAAAGGAAGATAATCAAGACTATAATTGCATTATTATAGATAATCAAGACTATAAATGCATTATTACTCCTGATCATGTTGTTTTCAATATATTGCAAGATGTTTAAACAAGTTGAGGGCAGTTTGTTGAAGGTCTTGAGTATTATCCAAGATGATCTGGAAATAATTCTCTTAGCAATTAATCTTCCTATCCCATGGGAGATTTTTGGAAAGTGAAATAATGAAAATGTGATTTTATATCAAGACTTATTTGTATTGATTTTTGCCAAAATAATATTTTAAGAAAATTTATCTGCCAAAGGTATGCAAGATGATTTGGAGGAGTATGAGACTGATGGGCAGAAAAGCTAAAGCTAAAGGAGAGGTTACTTTAATAATCCAAGCAACGAGTGATAAGGATGAACAGAACTTAAAAGTAAAATAAATAACACCACATAATGTCTTCACTTAAAACATTCTTCAGGTCTCCCTTCATAATTAAAATGAGATCCAAATTCTTCATTATGGTGAAGAAATTCCCTTCATGCTGTGATGTGTGCCCACATATCTGACTTCATCTACCACTCTCCCTTTTATAAAGTTTAACTTCATTGGCTTTTTGTTGTTGTTGTTACTTTGACACATTTTATATTACTTTTAATTAGTAAATTGTAATTGTATTGCATTTATGGAGTACTATGTAATGTAAACATTCTTCTCAAGAAACTTCAGAGGGCTGCTTCTTCTCATAATTCAGATCCAAAATCCAATATTACCTCCTCAGCAAGGCTATCCCTGACCACTCAGTGTAGAATGGACCTTGCCATAATCCTTATATCTATGAAAGTTAATTTTATTTTGTTGATTGTTATTGTTAGCTTCTCCCTATTAGCATGTGAACTCTACCACATACAGTGATCACGATACTGCCAAATACTTAGTAAGCACTCACTAAACAACTGTCAAATTAGGTGATTGCATAATAGCAGGTACTAAAAAATAAATGATTATACAGTTTTAACTTAAATCTTGCAATAGATTTTAGGCAGATATTTCAACATCTGAATAACTTAAGCATAAATTGTGTCTAATTTGCATGTGATCATTGATAGAAGCTGATATTCTGAAAACTACAGAATAGTTTCCTTAATATCAAATACTGTATTTTAACTATAATCATTATACTATAAACCTTGTCTAATATGTGATTTTCTAATAATTCATATTTAAGTTGACATTGATAAATATACATATAGATATGAGAAAATACAATTTTTAATTCAAATATGTTAATACTTATATATTTCTTAAATGATTCTAAATTGTGACAACAGAAAAATGAAATTGAGAAGGAAGAAGGAAGAGTGAGAAGGGAGAAAGGAAAAAGAGGCAGAGGGAGAGGAAAAGGAAGAGGAAGAGAAAGGGAGAGAGAATAAGATCAACAGCTATAAAACGAAAACTAACCTAGCATTCTTGCTTTTAAATAAAACAACCATCGATTTGCGGACATCATTAATCAGTATAGTTTAATCCATTTCAGCACAAATTTATCCTGCTAAGCGCTGTTAAGATGAGTTCAAACTATTAAAAAGATAAATGTGAAATAAACAACAAAGTGGCTCTTGTTTTATTAGAACTGAGTGACTGAAATTAATTATGATAACAGTCACTTAGGTTATAGTGGCACATGAGAAGTACTGTGAAAATGTCAGTTCAATTGTCTACCTAGTTAGCAGCATGACTTGCCAGGTTGTCTAGATGGGGTTTTGGACATAACACATAATACAGCTAATTTGCCTATAGGATCTACTCATGTCATTTACATTGTCACTTAACAACATTCATCTGCAGATCTACACACACTGGAAGATACACACTATACATAGCCTTGTGAATTTCTTATACATTGTTGGAGATGCTCTGATATGTGTATTAATATTGTATGTGAAATTACATTCAGGATGCCAAAGAAAAGTTAGGCTAATTAGCAGTAGCACACACTACATGATGCATTTAACAATACCTTATCTGGTGGGTTAATATTCTTGACTTTTTAAAGATGTAAGTACTTACTAGCTGAGTTGCAATACAGTTATACCAAGATAAAAATTTACATTGTTTATGTTGACTTTGTTCTTCATTTACTCATCAAATTAAAGAATATATTTTTGGGGAATAAATGTTAAAACGGTACACTGTTCATACTTGTATTTAAGTGTCATTTTTCTGAAAATTGTTTCTTGGATTTACTGTTTCTGGCTTATGTTTCTATTCTTTTTTGTTTTAGTATCATTTGAGAAAAATGTTTTTTAAAATATAGTCTTTAAAAGCATTTATATATTTCAAATTCTATTAATTTTTAAGAGATATCTTGCTTTTGAAAGTTTTGATATGCATGTCAAGGAGGTGGACTCCAAATTGATTTATAAATTAATTCACTGATACACTAATTAGGCAAATATATTTTAGGACACTTGCCTGTACAATGCATTGTGTAAGGCACCTAGTGATAATGGTGAAAGGATAGATTTAGATTATCAAGTTGCTTTTACTCTACCAGGTAGGTCCAAAAAACATGAGCACTCAATACAGCAAACCATAAAATGTGTGAGCATGATATACTGTGGATACAAAACAAACATTATTAGATTTTCTGGTTTGCATTTCAAAAAGGGTTTTTGTCAGGGATGACTTCCCGGAAGTTCTGAAGTTAAACTGAGAAGTAAAGGAACAGAGGAAAGAGTATGTGACAAGACCTGAAAGGCAAGAGACAGCAGAGTAGTATTAAAGGAACTTAAATAAAATAAAAATTGAGAATGACTACAGAATAAATTTTCAGTGTTGGACTGAAAAAGGTAAAAAGACAGCTAAATAGGATTTTGACAGCTCTGTTAAGTTGTCTAGATTTTACCTCAAGTTCAATGGCAAAGTCATTGAAAAGTTTATACAATAGGTTATACAAATGACATTTCATGTAAATTCTATTTTTAGAAGAATCACGGTCAGTAGGGAAACTTGGAAGCACAGAGACCTTTAGAAAGTTGCTGCAGTTATCTAGCTGAGCGATAATGGCAGTGTCAAGGTAGAGATGTTAGAAGTCGAAAACAATAATAATCTCTTCCCACAAAATAATAAACCACAAATATTGTCTAGAATCTGAGAATAGGGATAAGTTCCAAATGATATAAAATTCAGGCTGTTTTATTTTTTTTCTAGACTCAAAGATATTAAAATATTAAAAATAAGGCATATAAAAATATGAGCTATTTTGATCTGTTCTAAGATATGGCAGTATATATACAATGTTGAAAATGTGAAGTTTTCTGACTGGTGTTTTTCAAACTATAGACCTTGAACTGCAACAGCATCATCTGAGAAACTTATGAAAACAGAAATTCTTGGGCCTCAGTCCAGTCCTACTGAGTCAGGACACTCTGAGACTGGGGGCTAGCGATCTGGTTTTAACAAACAGTTCAGGTGATTTTTGTGCATGAAAACTTTGAAACCACTGTATTGTAAAATTTGCATTGTGTTTTGTTTATTTCATTTTAAACATACTCATTTGCTACTTCATATACATTTTTAAACAGCCTATCAAAATCTCCATTTGCAAAGTGAGAGATGTTCAGAAAAATATTAAAAGACACAAGGCCATTACACAAACAATCTGAGGCACAAATTACCAGGGTCACAAGGACTTGATAAAAGAGTGCTATGCACATAATTGTCAGATTCACCAAGATTGAAATAAAGGAAAAAATGTTAAGGGCAGCCAGAGAGAAAGGTCGGGTTACCTACAAAGGGAAGCCCATCAGACTAACAGTGAATCTCTCAGCAGAAACTCTACAAGCCAGAAGAGAGTGGGGGCCAATATTCAACATCATTAAAGAAAAGAATTTTCAACGCAGAATTTCATACAGCCAAACTAAGCTTCATAAGTGAAGGAGAAATAAAATCCTTTACAGACAAGCAAATGCTGAGAGATTTTGTCACCACCAAGCCTGCCTTACAAGAGCTCCTGAAGGAAGCACTAAACATGGAAAGGAACAACCATTAAAAGCCACTGCAAAAACATGCCAAATTGTAAAGACCATAGATGCTAGAAAAAACTGCATCAACTAACGGGCAAAATAACCAGCTAACATCATAATGACAGGATCAAATTCAAACACAACCATATTAACTTTAAATGTAAATGGGCTAAATGCCCCAATTAAAAGACCCAGACTGGCTAATTGAGTAAAGAGTCAAGAACCATTAGTGTGCTGTACTCAGGACACCCATCTCTTGCAAAGACACACATAGGCTCAAAATAAAGGGATGGAGGAAGATCTACCAAACAAATGGAAAGCAAAAAAAAAGCAGGGGTTGCAATCCTACTCTCTGATAAAACAGACTTTAAACCAACAAAGATCAAAAGAGACAAAGAAAGACACTACATAATGGTAAAAGGATCAATTCAACAAGAAGAGCTAACTATACTAAATACATATGCACCCAATACAGGAGCACCAAGATTCATAAAGCAAGTCCTTAGAGGCCTACAAAGAGACTTAGACTCCCACACAATAATAATGGGAGACTTTAACACCCCACTATTAATATTAGACAGATCAACAAGACAGAAGGTTAACAAGGATATCCAGGACTTGAACTCAGCTCTGCACCAAGTGAACCTAATACACATCTACAGAAATCTCTACCCCAAATCAACAGAATATACAATCTTCTCAGCACCACATCACACTTATTCCAAAATTGACCACATAGTTGGAAGTAAAGCACTCCTCAGCAAATGTAAAAGAACAGAAATCACAACAAACTGTCTCTCAGACCACAATGCAATGAAATTAGAACTCAGGACTAAGAAACGCACTCAAAACCACACAACTACATGGAAACTGAACAACCTGCTCCTGAATGACTACTGGGTAAATAATGAAATGAAGGCAAAAATAAAGATGTTCTTTGAAACCAATGAGAACAAAGACACAACATACCAGAATCTCTGAGACACACTTAAAGCAGTGTGTAGAGGAAAATTTATAGCATTAAATGCCCACAAGAGAAAGCAGGAAAAATGTAAAATCAACACCCTAACATCACAATTAAAAGAACTAGAGAAGCAAGAGCAAACAAATTCAAAAGCTAGCAGAAGGCAAGAAATAACTAAGATCAGAGCAGAACTGAAGGAGATAGAGACACAGAAAACCCTTCATAAAATCAATGAATCCAGGAGCTGGTTTTTTGAAAAGATCAACAAAATTGATAGACCACTAGCAAGACTAATAAGAAAAGAGAGAAGAATCAAATAGACACAATAAAAAATGATAAAGGGGATATCACCACCAATCCCACAGAAATATAAACTACCATCAGAGAATAATATAAACACCTCTATGCAAATAAACTAGAAAATCTAGAAGAAATGGATAAATTCCTGGACACATACACCCTCCCAAGACTAAACAAGGAGGCAGTTGAATCCCTCAATAGACCAATAACAAGCTCTGAAATTGAAGCAATAATTAATAGCCTACCAACGAAAAAAAGTCCAGAACCAGACGGATTCACAGCCAAATTCTACCAGAGGTACAAAGAGGAACTAATACCATTCCTTCTGAAGGTATTCCAATCAACAGAAAAAGAGGGAATCCTCCCTAACTCATTTTATGAGGCCAGCATCATCCTGATACCAAAGCCTGACAAAGACACACAAAAAAAGAGAATTTTAGACCAATAAACCTGATGAATATCAGTGCAAAAATCCTCAATAAAAGACTGGCAAACTGAATCCAGCAGCATATCAAAAAGCTTATTCACCAAGATCAAGTTGGCTCCATCCTTGGGATACAAGGCTCTTTCAACATACGCAAATCAATAAATGTAACCCATCACATAAACAGAACCAAAGACAAAAACCACATGATTATCTCAATAGATGCAGAAAAGGCCTTTGACAAAATTCAACAGCCCTTCAAGCTAAAAACTCTCAATAAACTAGATATTGATGGGGCGTATCTCAAAATAATAAGAGCTATTTATGACAAACCCACAGCCAATATCATTCTGAATGGGCAAAAACTGGAAGCATTCCCTTTGAAAACTGACACAAGACAGGGATGCCCTCTCTCACCACTCCTATTCAACATAGTGTTGGAAGTTCTGGCCAGGACAATCAGGCAGGAGAAGGAAATAAAGGGTATTCAATTAGGAAAAGAGGAAGTCAAATTGTCCCTGTGTGCAGATGACATGATTGTATATCTAGAAAACCCCATTGTCTCAGCCCAAAATCTCCTTAAGCTGATACGCAACTTCAGCAAAGCCTCGGCATACAAAATCAATGTGCAAAAATCACAAGCATTCTTATATACCAATAACAGACAAACAGAGAGCCAAATCATGAGTGAACTCCCATTCACAATTGCTTCAAAGAGAATAAAATACCTAGGAATCCAAGTTACATGGGATGGGAAGAACCTCTTCAAGGAGAACTACAAACCACTGCTCAACGAAGTAAAAGAAGACACAAACAAATGGAAGAACTTTCCATGCTCACGGGTAGGAAGAATAAGAATCAATATCGTGAAAATGGCCATACTACCCAAGGTAATTTATAGATTCAATGCCATCCCCATCAAGCTACCAATGACTTTCTTCACAGAATTGCAAAAAACTACTTTAAAGTTCATATGGAACCAAAAAAGAGCCTGCATTGCCAAGACAATCCTAAGCCAAAGGAACAAACCTGGAGGCATCACGCTACCTGACTTCAAACTATACTACAAGGCTACAGTAACCAAAACAGCATGGTACTGGTACCAAAACAGAGATATAGACCAATGGAACAGAACAGAGGCCTCAGAAATAACTTCACACATCTACAACCATCTGATCTTTGAGAAACCTGACAAAAATGAGAAATGGGGAAAAGATTCCCTATTTAATAAATGGTGCTGGGAAAACTGGCTAGCCATATGTAGAAAGCTGAAACTGGATCCCTTCCTTACACCTCATACAAAAATTAATTCAAGATAGATTAAAGACTTAAATGTTAGACCTAAAAACCATAAAAACCCTAGAAGAAAACCGAGGCAACACCATTCGGGACATAGGCATGGGCAAGGACTTCATGTCTCAAACACCAAAAGCAATGGCAACAAAAGCCAAAATTGACAAATGGGATCTAATTAAACTAAAGAGCTTCTGCACAGCAAAAGAAACTACCATCGGAGTGAACAGGCAACCTACAGAATGGGAGAAAATTTTTGCAACCTACCCATCTGACAAAGGGCTAATATCTAGAATCTACAAAGAACTTAAACAAATTTACAAGAAAAAATCACACAACCCTATCAAAAAGTGGGCAAAGGATATGAACAGACATTTCTCAAAAGAAAACATTTATGCAGCCAGCAGACACATGAATAAATGCTCATCATCACTGGTCATCAGAGAAACATGAATCAAAACTACAAAGAGATACCATCTCACACCAGTTAGAATGGTGATCATTAAAAAGTCAGGAAACAACAGATGCTGGAGAGGGTGTGGAGAAATAAGAATGCATTTACACTGTTGGTAGGAGTGTAAACTAGTTCAACCATTATGGAAGTCAGTGTGGCGATTCCTCAAGGATCTAGAACTAGAAATATCATTTGACCCAGCGATCCCATTACTGGGTATATACCCAAAGAATTATAAATCATTCTACTATAAAGACACATGCACACATATGTTTACTGTGGCGCTATTCACAATAGCAAAGACTTGGAACCAACCCAAATATCCATCAATGATAGACTGGATTGAGAAAATGTGGTGCATATACACCATGGAATACTACGCAGCCATAAAAAAGCATGAGTTCATGTCCTTTGTAGGGACATGGATGAAGCTGGAAACCATCATTATGAGCAAACTATTGCAAAGAGAGAAAACCAAACACTGCATTTTCTCACTCATAGGTGGGAATTGAACAATGAGAACACTTGGACACAGGGTGGGGAACATCATACACCAGGGCCTGTCATGGGGTGGGGGGATGGAGGAGGGATAGTATTAGGAGAGATACCTAATGTAAATGACGAGTTAATGGGTGCAGCAAACCAACATGGCCCATGTACACATATGTAACAAACCTGTATGTTGTGCACATGTACCCTAGAACTTAAAGTATAATTTTTTTAAAAAAGGAAAAACAATAGTGCTATGCAAATTAACAAAAACACGCCATTTATGAAAATTAACTCATGATGGGTTAAAGACTTAAATGTAAAATACCATTCACAACATAGGCACGGGCAAAGGTTTTATGCAAAGATGTCAAAAGTGTTGGCAAAAAAACAGAAATTGAAAATTGAAACTAAGTTAAACTAAAGAGGGATTGAATTAAACTAAAGAGCTTTTGCACAGCAAAAGAAACTATCAACAATCAACAGAATAAACAGACAACCCACAGAATGGGAGAAAATATTTGCAAAGTGTGCATCTGATAAAAGTCCAATATCCAGCATCTAAAAGGAACATAAACAAATTGACAAGAAAAAAAACAAACAACTCCATTAAAAAGTGGGCAAAGGATACGAACAGGCACTTTTCAAAAGAAGAAATACATGCGGCCAACAATCATATGAAAAAAAGCCCAACATCACTGATTATTAAAAAAATGCAAATCAAAATCACAGTGAGATACCATTTCACACCAGTCAGAATGGCTATTAATAAAAAGTCAGAAAATAACAGATGCTGGCAAGGTTGTGGAGAAAAAAACACTTACCACTGTTGGTGGCAGTGTAAATTAGTTCAATCATTGTGGAAGACAATGTGGTGATTCCTCAAAGACCTAAAGACAGAAATACCATTTGACCCAGCAATCTCATTACTGAGTATATGCCCAAAGGAATATAAATCATTTTATTTATAGACACATGCACCTGTGCGTTCCTTGCAGCACTATTCACAATAGTAAACAAATACAATCAACCTAAATGCCCATCAATGATAGACTGGATTAAGAAAATGTGATACATATACACCATGGCATACTATGCAGCCATAAAAAAGTTAGATTATGTCCTTTGGAGGGACATGAATGGAACTGGAGGTCATCATCTTTAGGAAACTAATGCAGAAACAGAAAACCAAACACCACATGTTCTCACTTCTAAGTGGGAGCTAAACGATGAGAACACATGGACACAACACATAGAGGGGAGTACACACCGGGACTTACATGAGATGGAAGCTGGGAGGAGGGCGAGGATCAGGAAAAATAACTAATGAATACTAGGCTTAATACCTAGTGGGCGATGGGTGATGAAACAATCTGTACAGCAAACCCGCATAACACAAGTTTACCTATGTAACAAACCTGCCCGTATACCCCTGAACTTAAACATTAAAGAAAAATGTTTCCTCACTACCACCCTCCAAGGTGGTTGCCATCTCTCTAGTCTGGCTTCAAAATAAAGTAAAGCCTGAAGCAAAAAGAAAAAAAAATCTGGTAATAAAAGCTAATAATTTAACTATGGCAACTTTATTTTGTAAGTTCACATTGAATTAGTTTTAAAGGGCAATATCCTCAAACAATCTTCATATTTGTATCAGTTTCCTAGGGCTGCCATAACAAAGTAACACAAACTAGGTATTTTAAAACACCAGAAATTCATTATCTCACAGTCATTGAGACTAGAGTTCTGAAATCAAGGTGCTAGCTGAATTTTCTCTTTTCAGAGGCTCTGAAAGAGAAATTGTGTCATGCTTCTGGCAGTTGTAGGCCATCCCTTATATCTTGTAACTTAAATAATATGATATAAAGGTAACTATGGTTATGTACTTTAGATGATGAAAAGATAAGAGATGGAAGAAAACAAAGACATTTTAATAAGTGTATACATCTTTATATATTCATAACAAATAAGACAAAATATTTAGAGTAAGTAGAATTAATATTTCTGCACCTGGCCATGTGGTCAAAGCTGGTGCTTAAAACTACCGTTTTCTACTCTCCATTTCATATTTCCTTTGTGCTGAGAATGCACCTCATTTGCTCATGGATTTTATCTGGATAGCTGATCCATACCTTCACTGCTGTAGGTTCTGGGCTATTAGTAGTCCTTCCCAGTAGGGTTGCTGTTGTTTTCCATTGACTTTAATCACAGGACAGAATAGTAATAAAATACATTCTAAGGAATCTCCCGTATTCTAAACATACTCTACTATTCCTCTATTATGCAGAAATAGCTCAGGTTCCCTTTGGTAATCAGGATCCATCACCCAAGCTAATATAGAGAGTCTTTTATTTGTTTTTTGATTTGGAGGCATGAGGATCCCAAAGCAGCTGGGTGGCAGTCTTCAACTTCAGTTCAGTGAAATAATTATTGTGTCACCTGGTGGAAGTTTTCTTTTCTTTGAAAACAAAACCTACAGGCCTTCAGAACATGAGATTACAGGGGCAGGAAAAAAGTATTTTGTTAGTTGAACACTAGAGATGAACTAGGGATAATAAGAGGTATTACTTCCGTTTCTACCTCTTGATAAATTGGCCTTTGAATACGGGAAATGGGCGAGACACCACCACTGATTTAGACCACATACACCCCCCTAGAGAACAATGACTCAACCCTGCAAGGTATTGCAACCTAGCTGACATTGTAACTCTGTCTCCAAAAGACCATTCCACTATTCTATCAAACTAGCTGCTTCAAGATAATAGGAAACATGGTGAAAACAACGAATTCCATGAACATGAACCCCTTTTATATACTATGAAGTAAATTCTGCAATCTGAAGCAATGCTGTATGGGATACGTTGATGTTGCATGAGACATTTCATAAGAATGTGGATGGTAATTTTTCTAGAAGCATTGCATGCAGTAGGCAAATCCATATCCATAGCAAGTGTTTATTCCAATAAAAACTAAGTGTTGCCCTTCCATGATAAAAGTGGTCCAATGCAGTCTACCTATCACCAAGTAGCTGTCTGATCACTCAGGGTAATGGTGCCACATCAGAAATTTTTGTTGTTTTCTATTGATAGCAATAGAAAACAACAGCCTTTGTATTCAAGGCCGGCTGAGCTGTAGTGGCTGTTCACAGGACAACCTAGGTGTAGAAGTTCACATTGCTGAGCCCATGCTTAACTGTCAATCTTGCCATCACCATTGTGTTCATGAGCCCACTAGTCACTGACAGGAGATGCTAGGAAAAGGGGCTGATACCCACAGAACACGCCATACTGTCCACTTAATTATTAAAATTCTATTCTGCTGAGGCCATCCACAAGGTATGTAGGTATCTCCAAGTTTGCTACTCAATCAGAGCAGCCTATCCACATACCTTTTTCTCAGACATCCTTGTCATCCAATCATGTTTTCTCTAAGTCCATATCCAAGCAGCTAAATCACTTGTTGATTTGAGTGCTGTTATTCCTGCCCAAATTTATGACTTAGTGGGTCAACAAATGCCCAATTTATGATGAATAACTCAGAATGAATGGTAAGTTGGTGGCCCATGGTTAAGCCTTCAGTCTCTAGAAAGGCCTAGCAGCAACCCCAAAACTGTTTACCAAAAGGAGAATAGTTATTTGCGGAAGATGCTAGGAATTTACTCCAGTATCCTAGGGGCTTGTGCTATGATTAACCTATAGGGGCCTGCCAAAGCTTCAAACACCATCTCTATTTGCCACCAACCCTTAGAGCACCATCAAATCTGCTAGATCATATGGTCCACATAGAAGGGCAGCTTTGACTGATAATGTGATATAAAATTAACTATTATTAATAAATATTATGCTACATGATAAATATATAAGGGAAGACAAAACATATTATAAAAATCATATGTATGTGTGTGAATACATATATTCATATAAAAGAAAAAATACTCATAACAATTAGAGCCCACATTTCTGTAAGTGGACATGTGATCCTAGCTGGTATTTATAATTACTCCAGTTGCCACAACCTACTGCAGAGCCTTCTTCTCCTTGTTCTGGGACCCACTCAAAAGCAGCACAACTTGGCATTATGCCTCTTTTTTGATTATAGGAGGAACCAGGTGCAAGAGCTGATCCTTCACCTTGGATAGGATATCTCAACATGTTCCACACCACTAGACTCCTAGAAATTTTACTGAAGTGAAAGATTCCTAAATTTTTGTTAAATTGATTTTTCATTCTCTGACATATTATGTCTTACTAATATGTCTATAGTAATTTCTACTTCTTATTAGTTCTGATAAGCATACAATCATCAGTATAAGAAGCCAGTGTGATCTCTTGTGGAAGGGAAGATGATTGAGCCCTCTGTGGACTAAGCTATGACTTGATAATGAAGAATTTATATACCCATGAGATAGGACAGTGAAGGTGTGTTGCTGCCTTCACCAGCTGTATCAAACTACTTCTAATTGTATTTACTAACAGGCATCTAGAAAAAATATGTGCCAGCTCAACAGCTGCATATCAGGTACCAGGGGAAGTATTAATTTGCTCAAGCAATGAAACAGCATCTTGAACAGAAGCTGCATTTGGATTCACCATCCAGTTAAATTAATGATAATCTATACTCATTCTCCAAGATTCATTTGTTTCTGCACATGACAAATACGCAAGTTGAAGGATGGTGGCGCTAATCTCTACAATCCCTCCAGAAATTTGGTAGTGCTTTTGATTAGCTATTTTCCTAGAGAGAAGCAGATCTAGGTGGCTTCCACTTTCCTACCATAATGGTCTTCACTCCATAGGTCAAGGAACCAATATGGGAAATCTGCCAGTTGCTGCATATGTATTTTTCAATTATGCATTTCAGAACCACAGGATGGATTCAGAAACTCACTTTCCATAAAGTGAAAATGGTTTAAATGATAATTCTTGCTCTCATGTGCTTGAATCTTTATAGAGACATGGATAAATCAAGTAAAACTAAATTAATGTTTATACTAAGACTCAATTGGCATTATGTTGTAGTATTTATCATTGGATAATGGGTAAGCCTGTGAACACACAAATAGTAATAGACAGCATTTCTGAAGCACTGGTGAAAAATATTAATTGTAATGTATGTTATTAATATGTGGTAGTAGTTTTCTATTTAGGTTTACACAAACACTCCTAAGGCTGTCAAAGTATTCTCCAATATTGTCATGAAGGTACATGCATTATTAGAGGAGCATTATAGTTTTCTATAATATAGCATATAATGATGCTGTAAGAATATAGCATCTGTTCAAATCATACTGGTAATTTACTATTTGACAGACATATGGAAATCTGCCTGCATTAGTATGTTTCATACTGCTATAAATAACTGCTTAAAACTGGGTAATTTAGGTTTAACTGACTCACAGTTCAGCATAGCTGGGGAGGCTTCAGGAAACTTACAATCATGGCAGAAGGAGAAGCAAACATGTCCTTCTTCACATTGCAGCAGCAAGGAGAAGTGCCAAGCAAAAGAGGGAAAAGCCCCTTATAAAACCATCAGATCTTGGGAGAACTCTTACTATCACCAGAGCAGCATGGAGGTAACTGCCCTGATGATTCAATTACCTCCCACTGGGTCCCTCCACAAAACATGGAGATTATGGGCTTACAATTCAAGATGAGATTTGGGTGGGAACACAGCCAAGCCATATGACTGCTAATAGAGCAAACTATAACCAAATGGATGTTTGCAATATTGTGTGGAAATTTGAATTCAACCAAAGCTAATTTGTAAAATTGACAATATTAGATAAATATAATGTTAATTAAATTTTATTTTATACTTGTCACATCTGATACACTATGCTTTATGCTTTTTATGTATTATCTTATTTGTGTCACATAGAACCTGTTAGTGAAAACTATTTTTATCCCAATCATGTTGAGGAACCTCTGATTCAGATAGTTTTGATAATATGCCACAAATTATACATCAATTGTTGACTTAAATACAAGATTTGAAACCAGCTACTATACTGGAAGAATCTTTTAATCTCTACAGTAAATTAGGAGGGATGTCATCCAATGGAGGAGTTAGGCTTGCTCCTTGTGAAAGTTGTCAATAGCCAATATTTCATCAATTACCAAACAATATGCTTTGACTATAGCACTGACATATAGCCCCTGGTATCCACATGACTCACTCCCACGTTTATTTCAAATTTAGGTTAAATTCTCATTTACAATGAGGCAAACGTTATTGCTTTATATAATATCCCAGATTTTCTTTAGAAGGCAAGCTGGTTGTGGTTAAGGTTTTGTTTTATTTCATTTGTTTTTCTTTTTATTCTTCCCCCACCATGTATTCTTTCACTTTTTTTCCTGCTTCTCCCTTTTACCTTCCTCTTTCTCCTCTCTCTCTCTCTCCCTCTCCTTTCCTCTCCTTTATCTCTTTCTGTCTTTCTGTCTGCCTTTCCTTTTTCTCCACTGTTGTACTGCCAGTATCTATAGCATTCTCTGTAACCTGATCCTTAATAATTATTTGTTAAATAAAAGACTAGATTTTTCATTAAACTATCACTTTTATTTTAAATTTTTTAATGGAAATATAAAGTGCCAAAACATTAGAGTGCATCCGGCAAGGCAGCAATTGGCAGGTATTTATTGTAGTTTTGACTCTAAAACATTGAGGGGATTCCTATTAAAGACTGAATTCTGTGTTCCAGCAGATGCTAAGCCAATGAGCATATTACATTCCATTACTACAAAGTGGAAAGTTTCTTCATGGGAGATTGGCATTTATGTATTTCTCATTACTCTCTGGATATATTCAGTCCTGGAAAACATTCTTTATATTCTGTTGTAATATTTGGATATGCTTTCAAAATATACCCAATAACATACTATTATTTCCTTTATATAAAAAAATAAAACAAGGCCGGGCATAGTGGCTCACGTCTGTTATCCCAGCACTTTGGGAGGCCAAGGTGGGTGGATCACGAGGTCAGGAGATCGAGACCATCCTGTCTAACACGGTGAAACCCCGTCTCTACTAAAAATACAAAAAAATTAGCCGGGCGTGGTGGTGGGCGCCTGTAGTCCCAGCTACTCGGGAGGCTGAGGCAGGAGAATGGCATCAACCCGGGAGGCGGAGCTTGCAGTGAGCCGAGATTGTGCCACTGCACTCCAGCCTAGGTGACAGAGCAAGACTCCGTCTCAAAAAAAAAATAAAATAAAAAACAAATAAGCATCAGATGTTAGGTAATATTCAAACTTTCATTAGTGAAGCTGTTTGCTATTATCTTCATATATTATCTTTAATAAAATAATCAGGATATTTTGACCATGAAATGAGATGTTCAGGTTATTCACAATTCTAAGACTGTCATTTAGACATATAATGTAAACAAAAACAAAATCACTTATCATTAAAAAGGTTTTGTCATTATCTGTGTCATAAATGTGTACTTTGAATTTCTCTTTTCAGAAACTCATAGGAGTCCAATAATATGTAACAATTAACATACTTCATTATGTCAAATCAAGATATTTTACTCAATTTTCATTTCTTTTTAAAACAGAGAAAACACAGTGATTGTGAAGTGGTCATATTTGTTTTCATTATTATTTTTTTCCAAATTGAATAAATAAAAATGGAACATTGTGCCAGCACATGTTTTCTGTGACTAAAGAAAACATATGTTAGCATTTAAGACACTCGTGAATTGTATGCATGAAGATTGTATAATGATTCACAAAATAACTATTAAGTGAAAAAATATTTTTCTATCACTGAATATAGAAAAAAGAAAAAAAACAAAAACATAAGCACATTTACTCCTTATATGAACTACTGATATGCCAAGGGTTAATTTATATTATCTAAATTGGTGTTTTTGTCCAAGCACAAATTAAATAATCTTCTAGCATACACATATAATAATAGTTGCTTTTCCATATTAGATGCATTAATATTACATTAAGCCTAACTGTCATTTGATGGAGAAATTTTGCCAACGGCTAGTCTGCTTTCTCTGTGAGAATAATATTTTCATTAATATTGTATCTGATTTTACTAACTCCTCCGAAGTAGTTTGATTCAGACGTGTTTTTGCTACAAGTGGGGCAGCTTTGAATGATGCTTCTGTTCTAGGGCATTCTCTTGCCTTTAGCAACAAAATTAATCATTTTTGTATGGGTGAGCATTATTTTGTTTTTGTTCTGGAAAATACACTATTTGTTTCCTCGAGTATTCTCTTTGCATTATATTAAAAAGAATCTCATCTTTGATGCTTCATGATGCTATTTGAAGTTTCAAAAAAGACAACCTACTGGGTAATAAGATAGTGTAAGCTCAATAAATTTCATATTTCAGATATTCATCTTCATACTTTCAATACTCACTTTTTTTGTTTATTTTAGTTATTTGTTCAAAACCATCACAGTGACAGATTCACTTCTCTCAGCACTCAAGATAAAATGTTCTATAGTGAAGCTTCGTTTACTCCTTAATTTAATAACACCATCTTGAATATGTATCTATTTTATCATTATTTCATCCTTTCATTAATGGATTATAAAATGTTGGCCTAACTGTGTTATAACTCAGAAATAGAAATAAAAACCAAACATTTAACAAAATTAAAGCTAGAAAAAAGTGATCTAAAGTAAAAAACAATTGCTAACTAAATATTAGTGGAGGCAAACTAATGATATTTATCATGCACAAATACATTTACATTCATGGTTAAAAAACTGTGAATTTCAGTAAAAGTCATAATTTAACATACTTTTTTCAATTTATGAAATGTTTATTAATGAAATTGCTTTATTGCTTTTGTCTACCAAATAATGTGAGAGCCATCATTAGACAAGAAAATTACAGTGATTCTCAGACTAGATTTTTCAATCATTATAGTCATGTTGCCCTAGTCGTGAATATTTTTATCTTAATACATTATAGCACATGAAATTAAATTAACTAAAGATATTTATTAAGCCAGAGTTGCACTAGGCATTGCAACTGGATCTTGCAGTGCAAAGATAAATAAGTGTCTTCTAGGTAAACATGGTGAGCACTTAGATTTACCCCCATGACCTTTTAAAACCACATCAAATTGATTGAAAAGGGATAAAAAGAATATATACTTATAATAAAAAACAGCATGAGATGGAAGATAACACTAATTACAGTTTGGATACTAGAAGATAGATTGGCAAGAAGAAATGAATTAGGGGGTTTCTGCAGGATTAAATAAAATCCAACAGTTCAGGAAGTAAAGAAATAATCTGATTGATGCCATAGCAGTACAAGAAGGATTGGGAGGTGAAGATAAAGGATTGGGAGGTGGAGATAAAGAATTGGAAATTTGGCGTTTTAAGTGACACTAAAAAAGAAACTTGCTTTAAAACCTGTACAAAAAGTAATTAGATCATATCCTGCTTCTTGCTGCACAGATATCTTCCCCTAATCTCTCCAATGGAAGATAAGAGATTTAATCTCTAAAGGAATTGAGACTCTGAAGTTGGAAACACCAAAAATGACTGAAGGGAGAAGCACTGCATTAAATACTGAAACACCCACTCAGCTTTGTTCTGCCACTAAGGTAGAATGTTGGCAAGCAGGTTTATACCCCAGCTCTGGAAATTAGAAAATTCCTGTCTCGGAAAGCTAACTATCCCATGTGGAGAAAACAATCAACCATTAAAGCAATAAAGATTTTTCACAATAAGGCAGTTCTGATGGATCCACTATCATAAATCATCCATGGTCCAGGCATACCAATTACTGAAACACGAAAACTTTAGTAACCTTTCTAACGCCTTATTAAATGTATAAAACATTCAATGAAGAACAAATATTTTAATTTTAAAAAATGAAAAAGAAAAATTATATCTGAGGGAAGTAAAAAAAAAACTCAGGTTGTAGAAGAAACCTATGTAGTGAGAAAAGCAGCATTTAGTATACTTGATCAAACAAAAAAAGCTTAAGATAGAAACTCCAAAGATCGAACTATTAAACTATTTTCATGTAACTTAATGCAAATTCAGATTAAAGCTCAAGTGTACTTACCAAAGTAAAAAATGCCCAGGTGTCAATGACATAGATTCCACAATGTTGAACATCCAATCAAATATTACCAGTCATGTAATAAAGCAGGTAAATAAACCTAATAATGTGGGAAAAAATCAATATAAAGATACCAAAATATGACCCAGATGATAAAATTAGTAAAGAACATTAAAAATGTTATTATAACTGTAATGTCATTATGTTAGTAAAACTTTATAATAATATTTCAATTATTTTATAGAAGCAAAAATTAGCATAATGATTAGAGAGATGGAAGTTATAAAAAAAGACCCAAGTTAAGATACTAAAGAAAAAATATACTATATCTGTTATGAAAAACACACTAGAGAAGACCGCTATCATAGTAGATATTTCAGAAGAATGAATAGTGAACTTGATATAGCAACCAAACTGTTCAAAACAAGACAAAAGAAGAAAAAAAATGGAGATAAACAGATTATCAATAGTTGTGGGGCAACATCAATCAGCCTAATATTCATGTAACTGGAGTCCCTGAAGGAAAGGAGATGGACTGAAAAAATATATATATTTAAAGAAATAATGGGTGAAAATTTTTCAATTTAAATTCAGACTATATCCAAGAAAATCAACAATTATCACTAAAGTATCATGGTACTGGTACAAAAATAGATCAATCGAATAGAATAGTGAACCCAGAAATAAAGCCCCATAGCTACTACCAACTGATCTTCAACAAATTTGACAAAAATAAACATTGGAGAAACAACACCCTATTCTCTAAATGGTGCTGGATAAATTGGCTAGCCATATGCAGAAGAATGAAATTAGACCCCTAGATCTCACCATACACAAAAATTAACTCAAGATGAATTAAATATCTAAATGTAAGAACTGAAATTATAAAAATCCTAGAAGAAAATCTAGAAAAAATGCTTCTGGATATTGGCCAAAGCAGAAAATTTATGATGAAGACCCCAAAAGCAAATGTAACAAAAACAAAAATAAACAAATGAGAATTAAACTAAAAAACTTCTGTACCACAAAAAGATATAATCAATAGAATAAACAGACAACCTCCAGAATGAGAGAAAAAATTTGAATATTATGACTCTGATAAAGAACTAATTTCCTCCCAGCACTTCGGGAGGCCGAAGCGGGTGGATCACGAGGTCAGGAGATCCAGACCACGGTGAAACCCCCTCTCTCCTAAAAATACAAACAATTAGCTGGGCATGGTTTCGGGCACCTGTAGTCCCAGCTACTCAGGAGGCTGAGGCAGGAGAATGGCGTGAACCCGGGAGGCGGAGATTGCAGTGAGCCCAGATCGTGCCACTGCACTCCAGCCTGGGCGACAGAGCGAGACTCCGTCTCAAAAAAAAAAAAAAAAAAAAAAAAAAAAAAAAAAAAAAAAAAAAAAAACTAATATCCAGGATGTACAAAGAACTCAAACAAAATTAAAAAAAAAATCACATTGAAAACTGAGCAAAGGTCATAGACATTTCTCAAAAGAAGAACTACAAGCCACCAATAAACACATAAACAAATGCTTAGCATCACTAATCATCGGAGAAATGCAAATAAAACCACATTGAAATATAATCTTACCCAAGTCAGAGTGGCTGTTATTAGTCAAAGAACAACAGCTGTTGTGGATGCTGAGCAAAGGGAACACTTATACTGTTGGTGGGAATGTAAGTTAGTTCTACCTCGATGGAAAATAGTATAGACACATCTCAAATAACTAAAAATAGAACCATAATTGGACCTAGTGAGAGGTGACAGCGTCCTGGCAGTCCTCAAAACCCTCACTTGCTCTCCGCGCCTCCTCTGCCTGGGCTCCCACTTTGGCGGCACTTGAGGAGCCCTTCAGTCCACCGCTGCACTGTGAGAGCCCCTTTCTGGGCTGGCCAAGGCGGGAGCCGGCTCCCTCAGCTTGCGGGGAGGTGTGGAGGGAGAGGCGCGAGCGGGAACCGGGGCTGCGCAAGGCGCTTGCGGGCGGGCTGGAGTTCCGGGTGGGCGTGGGCTTGGCGGGCCCCCCCACAACTCGAAGCAGCCGGCCTGCCCTGCCGGCCCTGGGCAGTGAGGGGCTTAGCGCCCAGGCCAGCGGCTGCGGAGGGTGTACTGGGTCCCCCAGCAGTGCCGACTCACCGGCACTGCGCTCGATTTCTCACCGGACCTTAGTTGCCTTCCCGCGGGGCAGGGCTCCGGACCTGCAGCCCGCCAGGCCTGAGCCTCCCACCCCCTCCCTGGGCTCCTGTGCGGCCGGAGCCTCCCCGACGAGCGCCACCCCCTGCTCCACAGCGCCCGGTCCCATCAACCACCCAAGGGCTGAGGAGTGTGAGCTCACCGCGCAGGACTGGCAGGCAGCTCCACCTGCAGCCCCCGTAGGGGATCCACTGAGTGAAGCCAGCTGGGCTGGTGAAGCAGCTGAGTCTGGTGGAGATGTGGAGAACCTTTATGTCTAGCTCAGGGATTGTAAACACACCAATCAGCACCCTGTGTCTAGCTCGAGGTTTGTGGATGCACCAATCGACACTCTGTGTCTGGCTGCTCTGGTGGGGGCTTGGAGAACCTTTGTGTCCATACTGTGTATCTAACTGATCTGATGGGGACGTGGAGGACTTTTATGTCTAGCTCAGGGATGGTAAACACACCAATCAGAGCCCTGTCAAAACAGACCACTCGGCTCTACCAATCAGCAGGATGTGAGTGGGGCCAGATAAGAGAATAAAAGCAGGCTGCCCCAGCCAGCAGTGGCAACCCGCTCGGGTCCCCTTCCACACTATGGAACCTTTGTTCTTTCTCTCTTTGCAATAAATCTTGGTACTGCTCACTCTTTGGGTCCACACTGCTTTTATGAGCTGTAACACTCACCGCGAAGGTCTGCAGCTTCACTCCTGAAGCCAGCGAAACCACAAACCCACCGGGAGGAACGAACAACTCCAGACACGCCGCCTTAAGAGCTGTAACACTCACCACGAAGGTCTGCAGCTTCACTCCTGAGCCAGCGAGACCACGAACCCACCAGAAGGAAGAAACTCCGAACACATCCGAACATCAGAAGGAACAAACTCCGGACACGCCGCCTTTAAGAACTGTAACACTCACCGCGAGGGTCCGCGGCTTCATTCTTGAAGTCCATGAGACCAAGAACCCACCAATTCTGGACACACTAGCAATCCCACTACTGAGTATCTACCCAAAAGAAAAGGAATTATTATATAAAAAGCACCTGCAGTTATATGTTTATTACAGGACTATTCACAGTAGCACAGTCATGTGTTACTAAATGAACCAACCTAAATGTCCACGAGTAGTTGAATAAAGAAAAGATGGTATATATACACTACAGGATACTATGCAGACATAAAATATGGATGAAATCGTGTCTTTTGCAGCAACGTGTATGGATCTGGATCTTAGGCCATTGACCTAAGTGAAGTAACTCAGAAGCAGAGAATCAAATATTGCACATTTTCACTTATAAGTAGGACCTAAACAACAGGTACACATAGACAGAAGAATGGAAACAATAGACACGGGGGACTCCAAAAGTGGCAGAATTGGAGGGGGTCAGATTTGAAAATTACCTGTTTGGTACAATGTTTAATATTTGGGTCATGGGTATGCTAGAAGTCCAATCCCCACCACTGCAGAATATACCCTTGACAAACATGTACATACACCCTCTGAATCTAAGATAAAATTTTTTAAAAGATATAACCAACCAAATAGAAAGATGATCCAACTTTATGTTATCTCCAAGACACTCACTTTAGTCTCAAGCTCACCAATAGGTTGAAAGTGAAACATTGCAAAAAGATATTTGATAAAAATAGTAACCAAAAGAGAGCTGGGATGACTATACTTAGACAAGATAGACATTTAGAAAAAGTATTACAAGTGACAGGCCGGGTGCAGTGGCACAGACCTGTAATCCCAGCACTTTGGGAGGCCAAGGCAGGCGGATCACCTGAGGTCAGGAGTTCGAGACCAGCCTGACCAACATGGAGAAACCCCGACTCTACTAAAAATAGAAAAAAATAGCCAGGTGTGGTGGCACATGCCTGTAATCCCAGCTACTCAGGAGGCTCAGGCAGGAGAATTGCTTGAACCTGCGAGGCGGAGGTTGCAGTGAGCTGAGATCACACCATTGCACTTTAGCCTTGGCAACAAGAGCAAAATTCCGTCTCAAAAAAAAAAGTATTACAAGTGACAAAGGAAGGCATTATATATTGAAAAATTATAAATCTATCAAGAAGAATTGTAAATATATATATAGCATATATATATATATATAAAACAAAGACCCCAATATAAAGCCAAAAAAAATGACAGTTAAAGGCAGACATAGAAAGTTGTAGAATAAGAATTGCTGACATAAATATACCAACAAGACCTCACAGAAAAATACAGAAATTCCACTTCATATTTCTTGAAATGGATAGGAAATTGATGTGATTTTCAGATTCTGTGAGTTGGTTTTCAGAAAGTTATTTAGTGACTTTAGTATTTTATGGAATTTTTTTAAAAAATTATAAAATTTGCATAACATAATACTCAATTCAATGTTTCTAATATATTTATAGTTATGTTACTATAACCACACTATAACTTCAAAGTATCTTCGCATCAGGACTAGAGAGTCATTAATTTATTAACTGTTTCTATTGCTTTGTATATTCCTTTTATTTTATTTTTGTCTCTTTTTTTAACTGCATTGTTGTGGCATGATTAAAATATTGTATAAATGGAATGATACATTGAAATAGAAACATAAAGAAAATGTTTCCTTATAATTAAAGTACTTAAAATCATTCTTTTTTTTTTTTTTTTTTGGAGATATAGTCTCTCTCTATCGCCCAGGCTGGAGTCCAGTGGCTCAATCTTGGCTCGCTGGAACTTCTGCCTCCTGGGTTCAAGAGATTCTCCTACCTCAGCCTCCTGAGCAGCTAGGACTACAGGTATTTACCACCATGCCTGACTAATTTTTGTATGTTTAGAACAGATGAGGTTTCACCATGTTTGCCAAGCTAGTCTTGAACTCCTGACCTCCTGCCAGTCTGGTCTTGAACTCCTGACCTGATCCCACCTGCCTCACCCTCCCAAAGTGCTGGGATTACAGGTGTGAGCCACTGCGCCCGACAAAATCTATCTTAAAAGCAGCCAGGGGGAGTAGGGATACCTAAATAGATAATAAGGATGACAACAGATCCCTGCTCAGAAACAACACAAGCCAAAAGACAATGGAGCAACATCTTTAAATTCCTAAAGACAAAATAAAAATCCTGCCAGTATACAGTTAGATATCTAGAAAAATGTCCTCAAATACAAAGATGAAATACTTTTGTCAGGCTACAAAAGCTGAAAGATTAAGAATCATATTATATTAATATATTATAATTATGATAGCAGACCAGCATTACAAAAATATTAAAGGAAGTCATAGAAGCAGAAAAAATTATACCAGATACAAATATATATCTACACATAGAAATGAAAAACATTTGATACGTTTATTTTTGTGCCCATTAAACCTCAGTATGGTTGTATTTATATAAAAAGTAAAGGAGTGTGAGTATAAGTGTACCAGAAAATGTGTATTAAATACGACTAGCACCAGAATTTGTTTTAAAAACTGGAAGCAGTGCCACTGTCCATTATCAGTAAAATGGATAAGTATATTGGAGTGTGTTCATAAAATTAAACTACTTTAATGTAACATGGATGAATTTTAAAATATAATATAACACAAATGATGCTACCAACAAAATATACATACACTTTCCTTTCATTTACATGAAGTCCAAAACTGTGAAAAATATTATGGTTTTTGAAGTCAAAATAATAGTCACATTTGGAGTTTTTGTTGTTGTTGTTCGTTTGTTTTTTGAGAAAGAATCTTGTGCAGTTGAGTGATCATAGCTCACAGCTCACTGTAACCTTGAACTTCTGAGCTCAAGATATTCTCCCACCTCAGCTTCTCAAGTAGCTAGGACTACACGTGTGTGCCACTAGGCCCATTTGAGTTTCTGGAGTGTTGGGTGTTCTTCATACCCCAGGTGTACATTATAAAGTGTATTTGCTGTGTACTGATTATTGTGCTTTTATTACATTTTTATTATAGCTAAATCGTTTAAAGGGTTCTTTTTTAAGTATTTGAACAAGATCAAGCGGAAGTAAATGTCCTGGGAAGGGTAACATACTAAATCCTTATTTTCTATGATATAATGTAAATAAATAATATGACAACTTTTTTTAAAGCACTGCTAATTTTTAGAAATACATGTGCAAATATCTAAACTAATAGTTAAACAATTGCAAACTTTTTACTTCTCTGGAATGCAATAGGGAAGGGGCATGGTGAAACAGGGACATGTTTTTAAATATAATCTATCTAATATATTTTGACTGTTAATATCAGCAATATGAGAGATTACATTTTTTTAAAAATAAGTGTTTTGTTCTCAAGAAACTCAAAATATATGGGGAAATAAATATGCTTTATATTTCTTCAAAATAGTTTTCATTGTATATTTATTCATTTTCTCCCCTCTATAAAATGTAAACTACATAAGCGCAGTAACTCTATATTGTTCTTTTGTTTTATATGTAAAACTCAGAAAGATATTTAGGATACAATGGCAATTTGTAAATACTTATGAAAATAATACATAAGTAAATGCATTAATGATAGGTATCAGCATGTAAATTAAGGGAAAATTCATGCCATGGCAATCTAGGGAAAATGTAGGTTAAAATAATTGAAAAGCAAAGGTTAAGTTTAGAGGCTTAGATAGAGAATAATCAATGTGGGGCATTGTGAATGTATCCAACCAAGGAATCAATGAACTCACAATTACATGTGTTTTTATCTTCTTGAGCAATCTTGACAACATCGGCCTCATTGACTACTCTTGGCTTTTGCTAATTTTTTCATCTTTGTATTATTTTATTATCTAAGAATCAATAATTCCTCAGATTTAATTTGTCCAAGTGTTTTTCAGTGACACAAAATAACTTCCCGTCAAAATACCATTGGCACGATAAGATCACTACAGCAACAGACATTTCTCGATTTTTAAAATTATTTCTATCATTCCATTCCCTTCACCACATTTACATTTGCAGAATCAATGTGTGAGTCAGATATGGCTCTTATGCTAACGTTACAACTTTATTAAGCCCCTGCTTCCTTCAGCAATTCAACTTTTTCATTACCACTGCATGTGGATTATACTTACATTTGGGATTACATAAAATAATTCTCAAATGAGTAACATAAGTACAGATATTCACATTCATTAATAAATACAAAAGTTTAATGATTAAAAGTTGTTCATTAATATTTCTTAGATGATATCCCCAAGGTCTACTAATTATACTTGAATTTAATTATGGACAAAAATCTGCTGTGGGGTAACTAAGCATCAGAAGAACAGCTATTTTGATATATGTTTTTGATACTAAGCTCTGTGGTCAGTCACATATCAAACTGTATGATTTGAAATCCTAACTTCATATTTAAATTGTATTATGCCATTATATATGAGGGAGATCAATAAAATATGACATAATGAAAATTATATGCTACTCACTCTGATATTTCCTAATTGCAAATATAGAATCTTAATTTACATTAGCATAAACTTTTTAGATATGATGAAAAATAGTTCATCATATCGTATTTATATTTGGAAAAGTTTGCACTAGAGATAGAAAAAAAAACTGAAAAATATCTAAACCCACAGTAAAGACAAATTTTGTGCCAAATAGGGACTTGACATAAACACTATATTCTTGAGTTTATGTCTGTGTAATTTAGTCAATTTAGTCTAACATATACTTATTAAGCACTCACAAGATTTAGGGCTTACTAAATACATGCCAATCAACAGAAAACAAAGCAAAATAGACTAGAAATAATATTTTTTCCTCCTAGATTTGATGTTTGCAGTTATTGATAACTAGTCAATTTATTTTATTTTTCCATTACTGTTTCGTCTTGTGTCATGCAATCATCAAATAAATTTTCATAAAAGTTTGTAATTGTTTAACATCTTGACCTGATTTTTAATAATTCTTTAGAAGCTTTAAAAATCTCATCACATATTTTTTAAAAATAATCAGAAAATTAAGGACCATGAATTAGTAAGAAATTTTCATTAAAATTTAAGACTTTTATTACTAAGTTTAAAGGTTAAATCTTATTTACTCATTAAGTTGTCTTCTAATTTTAACTTATGTCTTGTGCATTTAGTGTGGGATTACCATACAGTCCTCATCTCAAATTTACCTGAAACTAAAATGGATCTAAAACATAGATGTCTTTTTTTTTTTTCTTTTTTGAGAAGGAGTTTCGCTCTGTCGCCCAGGCTGGAGTGCAGTGGTGCAATCTTGGCACACTGCAAGCTCCGCCTCCCGAGTTCACGCCATTCTCCTGCCTCAGCCTCCCGAGTAGCTGGGACTACAGGCGCCCGCCACCATGCCCGGCTAATTTTTTTGTATTTTTAGTAGAGACGGGGTTCCACCGTGTTAGCCAGGATGGTCTGGATCTCCTTATCCACCGCCTCAGCCTCCCAAAGTGCTGGGATTACAGGCATGAGCCACCGCACCAGGCCAAACATAGATGTCTTCATAGTCATGGATTTAACCAAAATTAAACATAGCTCAGTATTTAGCTTGTATTTATAGGGTAAACAAAATAGACAGTCTCTAATACAGCTTTTGATTTTCCAACAATTTCACCTGAACATTTCTTGTCTAGTATACTATCCTACTGATCTCCTTCAAATAACTATGCTTCTACCCTGATTAGATTTAATTTTTACATTTCTTTATCTTTGCTTATTGAGTTTCCTTTCCTGAGTATATGGTTTCCTTACCTTTGCAAGATGCAGCAAATGTGAGAAAATATTCCTTAACCACTCAAGTTAGACATGAATTCTTTTTCTAAGCAGCAATTTGTATTTGTTAGAAAGTTATCACTTGTATAAAAAGTTAATTTCATAATCGTGGTATGTCTATATATTTTAGGTTCCTGATTCTTTGAAACCAGGTTCTGGTTTCATTTATTTAATAAAAATGTGTCATATATCATTTTAGCCCCTTTGAACTTTTTCCGAAACCTATCTCTACCAATTTCTTGACTATAAAACTAATCAATCTTTCATGTCATTTCTCTATAAAGGAACCCTACATAATGTGTTCTTTTTTTCTTTTTTTTGAGATGAAGTGTTGCTATGTTGCCCAGGCTAGAGTGCAGTGGCGCGATCTCGACTCACTGCAGCCTTTGCCTTCCAGGTTCAAGTGATTCTAATGCCTCAGCCTCCAGAGTAGCTGAGATCACAGGCAGGTGCCATCACAACTGGCTAATTTTTGCACTTTTAGTGGGAACGGGGTTTCACTATGTTGGCTAGGCAGGTCTTGAACTGCTGACCTCAAGTGATCTGCCCGCCTCAGCCTCCCAAAGTGTGGGGACTACAGACGTGAGCCACCGCGCCTGGCCATAATGTATTCTTTCTCTTTATTTCATAATTTATATTTGTCTCTATGTGGATTGCTATCTTCAAAATAATCGATTTTGGGTCTTCTACATTCTTTCTCTTATTATTGGTAGAGGCTTTAATTTCTATTCATAGGCTTGTTGCCAACTTAAATCTCCTGAGCTTCAAAAGTTATATTTAAAGACCAATTACCTTCTGGAGAACTCTGAATGGCTATCACACAGACAGATAGGCTGCATCTGAAATAAACACAATTATCACCCTCTCTCTCTGGTTGGCTCCCTTTTTCTATTCTCTATCTTGCTAAGGTAATTCACATGGACCAAAGATTAGATTTTAATTGTCACTTCACTCTCCACATATAATCAAGTTCCAAGGCCTTTAGATGCAATATCATGGATAGCTCTCAAATGTTCTCACTTATTCATCCCTCGTCCATCACCTTAGCATAGTCTCACATCTTTACTGCCTTCTCTGCTACCACTTCATTTGCTGTTGGTTTGGCTCAGTATTTTTCTCATTTTTTATTTTTAAACTCAAATTTTAGAATAATATCAGATTTATACAAAAGTTGCAAAGATAGTGTGGAGTATTCTTACACCTTCCACGTAGTTTTAAGAAAGTTAACATCTTACAAAATCTTGGCACATAATTTCTTAGTTAAAACGAAAAAAATTCACATTGACACTTGGCTATTAACTGCAGACTTTATTAGGATTTCACACATTTTTAAAACTAATGCCATCTTTTTCTTCCAGGATACCAACCAGGGTAGCACATTAAATTTAGCTGTCAGGTATTTTTAGCCTATGCTGGTTTGTGAGTGTCTCAGACGGTTTTTCCTTGTTTATTATAATGTTGACAGTTGTAAAAATTACTGGTGGAGTATATTTTTCGAATTTCCATCAAGTTTTTGATGTTTTGTCATGATTAGACTTGAGTATGTTTCAAGAGAACACTACAATATAGGTAAAATGGTCTTCTTATTGTAACTTTATCAAAAGGCAAATGACATCAAGCTGAATTATCACTAGTGGTGCTAACCTTGATCACTTGATTAAGATTCTATCTGCCAAATCTTGTTTTGTTTTTTTCTTTTTCCATACTCTATTCTTTGGAAACTAGTCACTAAATTCAGCCTCCTCTCTAGAGGATAAGAATTAAGCTTCATCTCCTAGAAAAGAGAATATCTACATATATTTGGAATTACATTTTTTTTAAACGTAACCTTTCTAACCCTCACATTTTAAGTACACGTTGGCTCTGTATTTTCTGGAGTTTGAAGTACAAATACTTTATTATGATATAAAGTGTTTTCTGTAATCAGTTACTTGCTTGACTGGCTAACTTTATTTCTTATTCCAGAAATTAGGTCCAGAAATTAAATCCAGAAATTACTCTCTCTAGTAACCTATGATGACAAATATAATTTGTTATGAATGTAGCACAGAATGGAATGGGGGTGGAGGGAAAGAGGGAGAAAGGAAAGGTGAGAAGAAGGGAGACAGAGAAATAAGTAATACAAGGAAACAAATTCAAATTCTGTCTTTTTTGGGAGATGAAAAACTAAAAGCTGCAAATAACTCTCATTTGATTTGTTTTCACCTTCTGTGTTATTTTCCATCTAGTGCTCTGCTTTAAGCAAGAATTCCATGTACAAAAATTGCCTTTACTAAAATGCCATTTATAATGGGATAAGTCAAGTATACAGAATTGAGCCCAGAGCCTTTTTCATTAGCGTTTTTTAAGAATATTTGTAACTTTCACTTTCAAGGCATTTCTGGACCATGCACGGTCTGTGTCAGCATTTTCCTTGTTTCTTTGTAGTATGCATATTTCTGATTATTAACCTAAGGAAAACATTTCATTAGGGTTTCCTTGTATTCAAGCAATTTATTTTTTTCATACCATGAGAAATGTCACTGCCATTGACTCTCCCTCTAACTTATTTTACATTTCTTAGGGGATATACAAAGATATCTCTTCTCAGTAATTCTGTAGTAATATTTTGTAAGACAGGACAAGGAACATTGTGTGTGTAAAGAGCATTCATGTTTCTGGCCAAATGACATTCTTCTATGCAGTTTTTTAGTGTACTTTACAAGATTTTAAAGATTATTCTTTTCATTATTTATTTCCCTGGCTTACCATGTATCATACTAATTACTCATTTTGTTTCAGTGGCATTTTAATTGTTTTGAAAACCTATTGCTATATTGGTAGATATATTTTACTTTTTCAGTTAAAAGGTGATACAATTGAAAATCCATTTTGTAAAAATTGGTTATAAAATAAAAATCTATATAACATTTATTTTAAAGGAAAATTTACATAACATAAATAAAAATGCAGATGTTCAGACGTGTTGTTTCCAATGCTAATTTTCATTAACCCACAATTTTTTCTATAATTTATGTGAAGCTACAGCTTATTTTGCATATTCCAAATTATTCTATTATTATACATTTATATTGAAAAATGCAAAGTCACTGTTCTATCACTTTTAAAGGTATACATAATAGTTATCCTCAATTTTCATTCACTAGAATCACAAAATAATGTAAGAATTATAATTTTGTGTAAGACAATTCTACATATAAAATTAGTAGCACAGGTGTTGATTTAAATGTTTATAAAGAGTATTTGAAACTTTAGACAATGGTATATAAGTATTCTTGATGAAATAAATATTTAAATAGAAAGCTACTGGGTTTTTCCTAAATTATATTTACCTGGCGAAATGGTGTTTATGAACCTTTAGACTTATAATCTCTTTCTCTTTCTCACTCTCTTCTGATAAATTGATATTTATCTAATCTAGCTGTCTTTTATCATCTACATTAAAATGCACACCATCAGAAAATTTCAAAGAGCTATTTCACTTTTGGTGACTACCAGAAAATTGCATATTTTTCTGAAACTCAATGTCATAGAGCATATGACAATGGCCTCCTGAATAATTTTGCTTAATCGCCAAAAAATAGCTTAATTCTTAACTCATAATTCTTAGTAACAATGTCACCAATGGCAAGAGTTAAAGAGAAGTGTGAGTTATTTTGCTCAACATTATTTTGTGAGACATCTATATTGTTTCATTTGATTTTTTTATTTTTGTATAATGTTTCATTACACGAGTATAGTAAATTCTACTATTAATAGAATTTTATTTTGAGTTTGAGACAGTTATGAATAGAGCTCCATATTTTTTCTCGTCTTTGATGAATATGTGTGTGCCTTGTTGTATATATACAAATATGTATTAGTTACTAAATTATACAGTATGCGTAATGTTCAGATTTTGTAGAAGTTATCAAAAATTTCCTAAAAATAATGTTGAGAGAAAAATAATCAGACACAAAAGAATATGTAGACTATAATTTAACTGATATAATATAAAGTATCAAAACAGAAAGATTAACTCTGTTTTAAATTTTACGACTTCAGAATTTTATTTATCCTGACGAAGGAAGGTAGTGACTAAAAGTAGGCAGAAAGAGATTTCACGGTATTCTGCTAAAAATCTGTCTTTTCATTTCGGTTCTAATTCAGCGGTATATTCCCTTTTTAAAATTTATCAAATTGATAAGTATATGTGCCTTTTTATGATTCTTGTACTTTTATATGTATATATCATAATTAAAATTTTACATTAAAATGAAATATAGCAATTTATTCCAAGAATAGTGAGAATGGTTTCTTAGACAATCCTAGGCTTCTTTCAGCTCTTCCGTATGTCAAAACCACACATAACATTACTAAATTATTAATCAATGTTTATGTATGTTAAAACAACTAATTGTGTGTTATACACAGTACAAATGACTCTACAATTTTATATGCATTCATCTAACAATATTTATCAAGAAGCAGCTATGTGCTAAATACTAAGATACATATATTGATCAAACACAGTATCTTCCATGAAGACAACCAGAACTAATCATACACATAAGCTGTTCTGGGAATTGCACTTCTGCATTATATCTGCTAAAATCAGAGTGAATACTTATCACAGTTTGCCTGGCATGGCTCTTATATAAATCAATTGTCATTAAGCAGTTATCATTGGTTTTTCTTTTTCCTTTTCTTTTTTTTTTTGAGACGGAGTCTCGCTCTGTCGCCCAGGCTGGAGTGCAGTAGCGCAATCTCGGCTCACTGCAACCTCCGCCTCCCAGGTTCAAGCAATTCTCTGTCTCATCCTCCCGAGTAGCTGGCATTGTAGGCACCTGCCACCATGCCTGGATAATTTTTTGTATTTTTAGTAGAGACAAGGTTTCACCATCTTAGCCAGGCTGGTCTTGAACTCCTGACCTCGTGATCTACCCACCTCGGCCTCCCAAAGTGCTGAGATTATAGGAGTGAGCCACCACACCCAACCTAGTTTTTCCTTTTAAACTAAAATTAGAAATTCCTATTGCACAATAATTTGTATGGTCAACCTAGATCTAAGTGAGTTTAAAAGTAAAACATTATGAAATACAGGAAAAATAATTAGAAACAGCTGCAAGTTGGGTCGTGTTATTTTGTGTGTGAGCGTGTTTGTGTGTGTGTTTAATTTTGTTTTTGTTTTGATTTGTTGTTTGTCTTGAATTGGTGTAGTGTTAGTGAGAAAAAAATTAGGTTAGGTCTTTGAGGAATACTAAGATACATGAAAGAAAGATTAGAATAAAGTAAAAAGCTATATCCAAGGGAGTAGAAATTACATGTGATAAACCTCACCACTCTTAGAAGATTGGTTATATTTGAAAAGTGGCAAAGTCAATGGAGGTAGAATAGTTAGCATGCGTAGGAGGAAGTAATGGAAAATTAAACTAAACATGTA
>NW_026652284.1:94424891-94481442 GCF_009828535.3 Hylobates moloch
CAATGACTTTCTTCACAGAATTGGAAAAAACTACTTTAAAGTTCATATGGAACCAAAAAAGAGCCCGCATTGCCAAGTCAATCCTAAGCCAAAAGAACAAAGCCGGAGGCATCACGCTACCTGACTTCAAACTATACTACAAGGCTACAGTAACCAAAACAGCATGGTACTGGTACCACAACAGAGATATAGATCAATGGAACAGAACAGAGCCCTCAGAAATGATGCCGCATATCTACAACTATTTGATCTTTGACAAACCTGACAAAAACAAGAAATGGGGAAAGGATTCCCTATTTAATAAATGGTGCTGGGAAAACTGGCTAGCCATATGTAGAAAGCTGAAACTGGATCCCTTCCTTACACCTTATACAAAAATTAATTCAAGATGGATTAAAGACCTAAATGTTAGACCTAAAACCATTAAAATCCTACAAGGAAACCTAGGCAATACCATTCAGGCCATAGGCATGGGCAAGGACTTCATGTCTAAAACACCAAAAGCAATGGCAACAGAAGCCAAAATTGACAAATGGGATCTCATTAAACTAAAGAGCTTCTGCACAGCTCACTTTTCTTCTCCAGTTTTAAGGAGGAAGGAGCGTAACCATCTCACACACAGTAGGCTATTACTCTTACACATTGCCCAATTTTATTTATGTATTTATTTATTTATCATTATTATTATTGTTGAGACAGAGTCTCTCACTGTCGCCCGGGCTGGAGTGCAATCGCACAATATAGGCTCACTGCAACCTCCCCATCCTGGGTTTAAGCGATTCTCTGGCCTCAGCCTCCCTAGTAGCTGGGATTACAGGCGCCCGCCACCAAGCCCAGCTAATGTTTCTGTATTTTTAGTAGAGACGGAGTTTCACCGTGTTGGCCAGGCTGGTCTCAACCTACTGTCCTCGTGATCCACCGGGCCCAGCCTCCCAAAACGCTGGGATTACAGGCATGAGCCACTGCGCCCTGCCCATGTTGCCCAATTTTAAATTGCCCTTGTTACCAACCAAAAGGGGAAGATGTAAAGATTTTCACCTGAATGGGCACTAATATAAATACAAAATAATTTTCAGTTGAAAATTTGCACTACTTTGTGTTCAATAATATTAAAAGAGGAATAATAAAAGTAATGGCAGTAAAAAAGTGGAATGAATCGAAAGTATCAAGTGACATTTCTCTAAAAATTCTTTTTCCATTCTTGTATAATTATTTATGTGAATGTTTCTCCATATTTTAAGCTATAAGAAACAAAAGTAGGAATGGAAAACCCACTGCTCTCTAGCAATAAGTAAAGTCCATCCATCTAGTCATAATTCTAAAAAATAAAGGAACAGACCCATCTATTCATTAAACTATACATTATCAAACATGTACTATATTTAAAATGTGTCAATAAAATTTGTTAGATATTGTTTTGATCCAAAACAAACATAAAACGCTCAATTCAAAATAAAATTGTAATACTTAGATTTTTACAGTTGCAAAATTGTTTTAAAAAATTTAAATTCTCACACTCAATTTTTTAATGCAAAGAAGTATAAAAGGTGAGCAACGAAATAATTTCCAGCATACTATTCATTACATTAAGAAACAATGTGTCAGTGGAAATTGAAATGGAAATCTCAGTTCAAGATGGAAATAGAATGATCTAAAGTTCTGTGTATTCATTAAGCATGAGTTTTTTCTTATATTTTAGAAAGGATTACGACAGTAATCGTAATACCTACCACTTATAAAGTGTTTCCTTTGTTCCACGAAGTTTTCTAAGTCCTTTTCTTTCTAAGTGCTTTGCTTGTATTACTCATTTACTTTCTCACATGCCTCTGTGAGACATGTTCTATTATTATTCTTATTTTTAAAAAGGAAACGGATGAACACTGGTTTATATTGCTTGCCTATAGTCTCAGCCATTATTAGAATTGCTAAGTGTAAACCCAGATAGTCTGACCCCATAGTCTTTCCTCCTACCCACTCTGCTGAACGACTGGAGTGTCAAATCAATCTATTTACATTTATTTGAATAAATACAATTTTTGAAACATACTTTTTAAAAGTTCAATATTTACAGAAATTTCCTGGACTATTACACTTTTCATTTATTTAAAATTATGCAACATTTTAGTTATTAACCTAAATATATGTAAAGGGGTATTTTTTTTCTAAATTATTTATAGCATATACAGGAAGAATCTTTGAATTATTCTGAGGTATAACGTTATGCCTCAACATGCATGATTTAAAATCAGACTGAAAATACAGAATTTGCTACTAAATATATGTGCAAGACTAATCACTTTCTATTTATATGTCTTTTGACAATTGAAAGTTTTTTAGAGAAAAAATAAGGAAGAAAATAAAAGGAAACTTATTTGTAAGAAAATAACTGAAATTTAGATACATCTGGTTTGAGACCAATATAATGTACATCATAAACTTGGAAACATGGACCTGGACCTTTGGTGACTGATTCTTTCAAGAAGATTTTTTTTTTTTTTTTTTTTTTTTTTCAGACGGAGTCTCGCTCTGTCGCCCAGGCTGGAGTGCAGTGGCAGAATTTAGATATCACTCTGTGAGGATTTCTCTTCTTGACCACTTTAGTCAAAATTAAGTTTAAGCTTTCTTCTCATTGTCAACACATCCCTAATGCCTTTTACTCTGAAACAGTATTATTCATTTAATCCTTATCTTAAGCAGACTGAGTCCCTTACGGGCATGAAAGGTATCTTGATTTGTGTCTGCAACGCATGGTTCCTCACACAGGCACTATCAGAAATTAACACCTCTGGAATATATGATAAATTGGTTAATCAGTTTACAAATCCTATTGAGCTACAAGAGTTAATAACTTTACCCAGTGAGACATTATGGAAGCTAGAAAAAAAATGAGGCAATGGTTCTATATGAGGAAACCTCACATAGCAATTTAAAGCGTGTGTGTTAAATGCATAAAAAGATTTTCATTTTTTAACATTACCACAATTAAAATGTTATCACTTTCTGCTGGTGCCACAACTCTGTTTTTACTCCTAATATGGAAATAATAAAAAAAGGCATTTGACATCAGTCTTGTATGGGAAAATGGCATCTTGAAAAAGCAGGTGGTAATAGGTTATGGAGGCAGTACAGGAATAGGAGCAAAAGTGTGACTTCAAATTTATACAACCTTCACTGCACACTCCATGATCTTGGCCAGATTATCTAATCTCTTCATTTTGGGGCTCATTAACTTTAAACTGGAATTCTAATAGTACATAGTTCATAAGGAAAGTAAAAGTATTAAGTAAGTTATGTGTAAAAGTGTGGCACAAGGAGCAGACAGGTAATAAATGTTTGTTACTGTCTACAAGTTTGAAAATTTGCAAAGAAGAAGAGAAAAGAAATGCTAAAACTTTTTCCAAGTTGTATTTCAACATCTACTGGTACTCCTGTTAGTTAAATGTTTACTCGGTATTAAACATGCCGAATTCCAATAAATTTCTACATTCCCTTGCTTTGGTTTCTTTGCCTTTCAGTGATAAAAGCTGGTGTTTGCAAATTCTAAAATGCCAAATTGATAGAATTTCTACTGGTATCGAGTAGTTTTTCGGTGTTTTTTAAAGTTTATTGATTGCATACATCCCTCAAATCAGTAAACTGCAGGTGTAGGCGTATTTATTTAATAAGTATGTATAGATCAGCACTGCATCACTTGGTGAAAATTGAACTTGTTGGGGAAGATTACCCTGCTTTAGAATTGCTGTCTGTACTGCCTCAAGGGACTGTCTCTGCAGCTGCAAACACAGAGGCATGAAATAATAAAATGTAATTATTTAGTGCTCTATCTACATTGATCATGAAGATTAGTGTTTTAAATCAGTTTCAGTAATTCATGCATTTACAGTAATTTATGCTGTTGATGAACAATAAAAAGCATCCTTATACTCTACTATCGATTGGAGAATTGTTATAAATGACATTTGGTTCCTGAAAAAAAATATTTTTTATATTAGATTTTAGATGATAGTTTTATTTTTTATAAACATAGCTAAAATAGCATTTGTTATTTTTTGTTTATTTGTAAAATATTTTTACTCATCTAGTGTTCTCTTGAAGTGTAAGGTGAATGTTATGGGACATAGAAGATGTGTTTTCTTCTCACGTAACAGAGAAAACATAAGCTTTTATATCCACAGATTCTCCTGGTACATACTAAGCAACTAAATACAGTAAAATCTCTTTTATTTGAAGAATGTTAATTTTGAATTCATCATAATTTAGATATGTAATATGTTCAACTTCTTTAAATTTTAGTTTTGAAAGGATGAATAGGGGTCTACACCATTAAACTGCAAAATTTATAGAAGCACATTTTTCTAAGAATATTAATATGACATATCATTGAAAAGTATATATATATAAGCTGCATAGAAGTCTTTAAACACCTTTCCTTTCTAGATATTTACATAAGAATTAGAAGCAATATTTTTTATTTTTATAATTATAATATTTTACATTGATTGAACAAACATTATGTTAGATGACATGCGTAATGCTTTATGTGATTGCCATATTTAATCCTCTCCAAAATGGGCTACTTCTTGTCAGGACTATATTTTTATTTATCCTTATTCTCCCCTCCAGTTGTAGCACTTAAATTTTCATTTAATAAATATTATTTCTTCTAAGACCTCTCTATCATGAATATCAGAGATTGAGAAACGATAAACTTGTCAAAGATCATGCTACAAATAAGAGTTGGAATTTAGGTTTGTCCCAAACAATCTGATCTAAGAGCCTGAACTCTTAAGTACTTATATCTAACAAAATATTTACACCTCTAAGTGCTACTAATTTGTTTCCTCAGTGCAATTTCTATTTATTTTAATATGAAAACATCCTTTAACCAAACCCTGAGAGAAAGAAGGTGATCCTGAAATGAGAGAATTATTATTTTTTGCTCTTCCTATTCTATGTGGGGTTAGACTAGGATTTGTTACATATAGAAAGCAGAGAAAGTTTTTAAACAATATTCAGATTCTGCCCATGAGAAATATTTATAGTCACGTGGCAGGACAGTTGTCTCCAAGCTACACTGGTTGGCTTGAGAGTAATCATGCAAATTGCTAGTATTTTCCCCCATGATGTCTGAATAATCTACTTTATATAGTTTGTCATAAAGAATAATCCTACTTTGCCTATGATAGCTATGCATGCTCCATATTTTAGAAAGACGTATCTGTTAAGAAAAATATTATGGAAAATTCTGGAAATCTACAAAGAAAATACAGCATGTCATTTTAATGTCACTTTGAGACATTGTTTACTAAGCCTACCCAAGAATTATTTCATATTCTAGGTAATTTTACCTGTAATTGATTTTGTGATTTAATATTTGAATAAACTATAAATTTATATAACTTATAGATTTCTGTTCAGTAGAAAAGCTATGACCAAACGCATAGACTTTGCGTTCTGCTTTGTTTTATTTTTGCCTTCTTAAAGGACCAATTTTGTACTTAACTATTGTTCTCCAACAATACTCTTTTTCAAAATAGGTATGAAAACCCAGTCCCTCGAAACATTTTCTTTTTAACCAGTTTCATCATCTCCTATTTCCCTTGTTAATAATGGATTAAATAAAGTCTTTGATATGTATTTATTCATGTATGTATGATAGTCATATTTTAACCTTTTTAACACTCTTTCATAAACATGAAATGTGCCAATGCCCTTTAGTCAAGACTACCAGGTATACACCTGCAGGTGAAGGAGTTGGATGTGTGGGACATTTCAATGAGAGAGTGATGATACAAACAACTTATTGTAGGATGTGAGCTTTGTTAGGTAAATTTGGAAGAATTAAGGAAGCAGGGGTACTGGATTGGATACTGCCAGGAAACAGAAGTAATTTTATGATTGAGTGACTTAATGGATCTTATCTAGGAGGAGGGAAAAATAGAATGAGGCTAAAACTATAATTGGAAAGAAGAAACAGTCACTCATATTAGCCAGTATGGAATACATTTGGACTTTTGTTTGTTTTGCACAATTAACTTGTTTTTGTCTGGGCTTACAAAAGTTTATGAAGTGGTCTGATTTTTTTTTTTAAGTTTTCAGATGTCAGGGTGGTCCTTCTCTTTTTCAAGAGAAACAAAACAATAACAACAACAAAAGCATCGCCATCATCATCATCGTCATCATCATCATCATCGTCCACTCCTTTCTGACCCAGGGATTTGTGGGAAAAAGAAGGAAGAGGAGCAACATAGTTTCACTCCGTATTTCTTGTTTTCAAAATTTATACATGTTGTTCATGAATCTCTGGCTAATTATTTTTGATGAAATACAATATTACTTTTCATAATATCGCAACTTTTTTATGCATTCTCTTGCTGATGGACATTTAGATTACCTTATGTTTAATTATTACAAATGATTTGTCTTAAAATTTCTGAGCTATTTCTCCTGTACTCATGTAAAGACAGTTTTTTAAGTTTGCATATACATCCACTACTAGGTTATAGAGAATGCATGCATGCCTTCAAATTTACTAGAAATGAAGAAATAACTTTCCAAAATGCTTTTATTATTTTGAATCCTATCATAGTAATATAATTTCTATTTATATTTCATATGTTTAATCTATTAATGTTTCATATTACCAGATGCTTACATGTTAAAATCTTAATCTGATTATATCTTAGTGTTTTTCTTATAAAAGTCTTTGCAGAAAGTTTCCTTTACCATGTCTAGAGATGAGGGGAAAAAAGTATAAATAGATGCCCCTCATTCACCTCTGTTTCATAGTTTAAAAGCAGATGCATCATAAGCTATCCCTCTTTCAGCTTTAATTCAAGCTAAACTGTTTTTCCCCAAGCTCTAAGCCCATGGCCACTCTCTGAAGCAACTTGCACAACTCAATACAAAATAAAGAAGAACTTTGTTTTGATTTGTATTTGGGGGGGGGGGTGAGATTAGTCTTAATTTTGTCCCCTCAGAAACAAATATACAACAAACAAGGTAGATCTAAATGTCGCTGAAGCCTAAAGATGTAAGAAATAAAACTGCTTGAAATATTATATACAAAGAATAAAATGTTTAAAACACCTGTTAGCTGATTTTTACATTTTCTCATGAGTAACTACCTGTAATTTATCTTTAAGTAATGAAAATCACATTAAATTTAGTTTCATTTGTTTTGCCATAATGTTTTTAAAGTACTTTATCAAAAATTCTTTGCACTGAGAAAACAAGATAAGCTATTACTGGGTGCAATTAAAAGTAGAATATAGTAACTCATTTTGCGCAAGAAGGACGATTTTAAAAGATCGTCTTCTTATGTTATTCATTTACTTTTCTTTTGATGCAAAACTTTTGTGAAAAAGAAAAACTTAAGTTTCCCAATAGGAGTAAACTCTGAAAATGGCATCCAAATTTCTATGGTTCTATGATGTTTGGGTTTTTTAAAAAACTTCCAGATTTTTTTCATATAACATAGAAGATTCTAACTTTTTAGTGATGCCTTTAGGGATCTACCTGTCTGGCCTCAGAGTCTGCTTCTCAGATCTCAACTCACATATTCTTTCCCCATTCATAAAATGCTCCAGTCACATTCCATGTTGATGAATGGTTTTCCCTTTCTCAACTGTCAAAATATTTTCTCCAGTATAGGTCCTGTGCATGTATTATATATTTTTCAACTGTCGTATGCAGCTTTTGCATAACCAGCACCCCCTCTTTTTAAATTTGGATCTTTGTAAAAATGGTACCACCTCATCAAAATTTTGCCTGCCTTCTCCAGCCAAAGGAGCAGTCACTCTTTAACATGCACCTTAGTTTATTTCTGTCATGGTATGCTGTATTTCATTGATCGTAGGATGTCAATGACAGTAAGAGACACTGTTATTTTATTAAACACTGAAAAAGAAAAAAATCAGTGCCGATTTATAACACAATGCTGTCTTATCACTCAGACATTGTATTTTTGAAATAGCTTCTTTAGAATTGGTTATGGATTTTTTCACACATATTACTTCTTTTCTCATTTTTAGAGATTGAAATGTAATTTATACTATATACATGCAATATTAGCAATGTGCATTTCTTAATGAATTGCAACAATACACACGACTATGACCAAGTCCATATTTGTGTGAAATATGACAACCAAATCACAATTGCTGCCTAATCTACAGAGATTTAAAAACAGCATCTAAGATACATTCCCATTTCAGAGAAGAGACAATGTAAGAGAAAATGTAAATTTATGAAATACTGTCTGTCATTGTTTGATTTTGTTCATTTTTTGTTTACTTTTATATTGTCTGTCTGTCGTTCTCTTACGTAATCCAATTAAGAGGAATGGCATTGTCCCTTTTGCTCATTACCGGGAGTGCCTAAAAACTCTTAACTATAGCAGAAAATTCATAAATATATTTGAATGAACTGATATAAGCAGTATTTCATATTACTGGACCATGTTTTACTTCTAATGATAATTTTGAAAATTATTTATGTCCCAAATTTATGTCCCTCACCTTCTTCATTTGCAAATTTGTAACACTTAATATAACAATTGGATATAAACTACTATGAGAAAGCAATAAAAATATATGTAACTAAGTCCTTGAAAAATTTGCTCATCTGCTTCTCAACTATATATAGCTAATCTTACAAAGAAGCCAGCACATTTAGGGTAACGGTAACTGCTATAAAATGTAAACCCTGAACTATCCTTGGCCTAACAAAATAAAAGTTTTATTTCTCATCCACATAAAGCTTAATTGGAGACCTCAATGGGAGTGAGTGGAAGACCCAGATGGTTGGAAGATTTGCTGTCTGCAAATGTAGCCTCCAGGGTCTCTCTGTCAACAATCATCCAGTTTACCGGAAAAACAGAGAGAATGACTGCCCAGGATGTTGTATAGACTAGGCCCAGAAGAGTTGTTGATCTGTTCTCCCAGACTCTAAATGCCAGAACCCATCACAAAACCCCACCTCTAGGAAAAGTAATAGGAAAACAGTATCTGACTGGGCTGCACTTTCCTCGAACAACTCCAAAAGGGGAACATAAATATTCGGTGAACAGCTAGCTATATTTGCCACAAAATCATAATAAGTATCATTGAATTTTTAAGCAAAATAATAAGTGTGCACTGCAAAACTAATGTTTATCGTCTTATAGCTGATAAACATTTTATTAATTTGCCTAAAGTGCTCTTCAGCATCTGTTACTTTCATCGATTTTTAGAAGCAAAGTTTAGGTCAATTTTTAAACAATTTTATATTATAAAATTTTACTTAACTATTTCATTTATTGATACATCATATGTACTGTGGTATAGATAATACTATCATGAAATGAGTAATCCACAGTCTGATTTTATTATAAAGAATACATTTTCTTTTTACTGTACATGAAACAGAAGACAAGGTGACAGAATATTAGGAAGAATCATTCTTTTTAGCCAGGTATTTTCAACCTCCTTATGTCCCACTGACCATTGCAGGTATAGAGATGCTCCAAAAACTCATAACTGAATACAAGACAAATCTGTCTCATTCCAACGCCTGTGCTTTTTTTGCTAAAGCACTGTTCTGGAGACAGTTTCTCAAGCATGTTTATTCTCAAGCCATGTATATACATATAACGTGTGTGTGTGTGTGTGTGTGCACGCGCGTATGCACATGTGTTTAGTTCAACTGGTGAACAGTTCCTCTTTCACTCTGGTTAGACACAATATAAAATTAAATATGCTCACAGGTAGATGTTTAATTTCTTCCTTCCTTCCTTTCTTTTCCTTTTTATCTCTCTCTCCCTTTTTCCTGTCCTCCATCTCCCTCCCTCCTTCCTTCCTCCCTTTCTTTTCTCTGCCACTCACTTTGCTCTCCAATTCTTTCACTTTCAGCAATGCATGTTGATATTTATTAGGTATCAGACACTGAATAGATTCTTCTGTGCTGATAAAATACAAAAGTTTGTATTTTGCATTTCGTATTTTTATTTGAATGCATTTTATATTATGTGTTTGTCATCAAATATATTTTACACCCCATATTTGTGAGAAGTGCATAAAAAGTCCAATCCCATAAGAAAATTACTACAAGATTTCAATCATCATTATTGTGATCCTGTGATAATTTTCACTCTTCATTTCAATCTTTGATTTAGTCATCGAACACAAAGTCTTTGTATTCATTCTGTTATTTACTATCATGGGTGATTTCAGCTTTCACTTTTGCAAGTTTCTTGTGTGTGGCAAGATCTTGTTGTTACAGTTATTTGCCTCGTGATATGGTTTGGCTTTGTCTCCACCCAAATCTCATCTTGAATGCATCGTGGGGTGGATCCAGTGGGAGGTAATTGAATCATCTGGGTGGTCACTACCATACTGCTGTTCTCACGATAGTGAGTGTGTTCTCATAAGATCTGATGGTTTTATAAGGGGCTTTTCCCGCTGTTGCTTGGCACTTCGTCTTGCTGCCGCCTTGTGAAGAAGGATGTGCTTGCTTCTTCTCCTTCTGCCTGCCATGATTGTAAGTTACCTGAGGCCTCCCCGGTTCTGTGAAACTATGAGTCAAACCTCTTTCCTTTACAAATTACCCAGTCTCAGGTATGTCTTTATTAGCAACATGAAAATGGACTAATACACCTCAATTCTAAATTATTTTCATCAGCTACACCTCAGCGATCCAATTTTTAAGACAATACCAGAATATTATTACTAATCCCTTTATGTTATTTTCTATAATATCCTAATTCATATGTATTATTATATATTATTGATTGAACAATCTGAAATCTCAAAGTTTGAATAAATGAACTTTGTTTTCTTTTTCTTACTAATATATCCTACATGCCTACCTCTCTTTCATATGGCAATAGAATTTTGTGTTGTATTTTTATTCATTATTAAGTATTAGAAAATGCTATGAACAGAATGATATACCTATGAACTGGCGAACTGTGTCTATCATAATAAGATTAGCGATAGCATGCATTATAGAAAAGATGAGTTATCCAAGAGACAAAGGAAAAAGAACTCAAGAAAATAAGCATTACACATTAAAGATTTTTGGGAAACTATGTTTTAGTCTGATGAGTGTGGCTAGAAATTCATGTATACCTACCCCCACGTAATCTTAGTTTTCATTTCATTATTATAGATCACTTTAGCCTACTCTAGAACATCACATAATGTCATCATATCTTATGTACTATATGATCCCTACTTTCTTGTGCTTAGCATGATTTATGTCATTTCACATATCAGTAGTCTATTTAATCTTAATACTAAGAAAAATCCGTTACAAAATGTAGCTATAATGTTTTTCAATAAATGCTGTCTTGGCCCAGTTTTGAGGCACTGGCTAGAAGCTGGTCAGTTCTTTTTGTTGAGCAGCTGATTAAGTCCAAACTTCTGACCACCTTCCTTATTCCAGGCCACTATACATTTGCCCTAATTGCTCTACAGTCAGATAACAGAGAGCCAGAGACAGCCCTTGGACCCCAGAGCCAATTGCAATTGTTCAAACTAGCTAATCCTAAACCTGCTTATTCTGCCTTCCCTGTTCCTTCCCTTGGACATCACAATAAAGACTGCTGTCCACAGTTTCCCTCTCTTTCTCTGCCTCCTGAGAGATCCTAATTGCTTCCTAAGTGACCCTGAGTAGTGTGCTTTTTTCTCTCCAAAGAACTATGTACAAAATAAATTGTGAAACTCTTCCCAAATTCTTTCTCTTAATCTGTATCCGGACTCACCATACCTCATCAAAGGTAATATGATAAACTCACTACAATAATTTATCTATTCATTCATCTGTTGATACATATTTGTTAATTTCAATAGACTATGATCATTATAAATACAATATTTGATTAAAAATTCTTAGCCAGACATGGTGGCTCACAGCTGTAATATCAGTATTTTGGGAGATAAAGACAGAAGGATCACTAGAGCCCAGGAGTTTGAGACCAGCCTGAGCAACATCGCAAGACCCCATCTCTACAGAAAATTAAAAAAATTAGCTGGGCACAGTGGTGGATGCCTGTGGTCCCAGCTACTCAGGAGGCTAAGATGGGAGGATTGCTTGAGCCCAGGAAATTGAGGCTGCAGTGACCCATGATGGTGTCGCTGCACTCCAGTGTAGGCTATAGAATGAGACCCTGTTTCAAAAAAAAAAAAAGAGAATTATTTGTGGACATGCACATTCATTGCCCTTGAATAAATACCTAGGAGTGGAATTAATGAATTATAAGAAAGCTTTAAACTTAACATTTCAAGTAACCTCCTATTATTCTATCTTACATGGTACCATGTACATTCCAACCGAGAATGTGCAAGTGTTCTGGTGGTTCCCTATAATCCATAACATTTGATTTATTCAGTATTCTTAATTTGAGAATTCTGTAGTTTATATAGTGGTATCATAATTTGGTATTAATTTACATTTCCCATAGGACTACTGATGCAGTGTACTTTTTCTTAATTACCTTCAAGCCTTCTTTCCAGTTGTCTTTTATATTAATTAGTTGCAGGGATTCTCATATATTTTGTATACAAGTTCTTTATCATATATATGTATATGTATTGAGAATATTTTCTTTCAGTCTGTACCTTGCTTATTCATTTTCTTCACAATATCTTTAGATAAACAAAGGCTTTCACTTTTAATTAAATTTAATTTATCTTTTCTAAAAAAATTGTTATGAGCAATTCATGCTTTCTCTACCCTCTCAAGCAACTGTTTTCACAATTGAATGTCATGGGTATAACATATTATATTTTATACTGAAATTTTGTTTAGTTTTAGTTATTACTACTAGATCCATCTAAAATTAATTTTGGTTATTGTGCTATGTATGGGCCAGAGATAACATTTTTACACAAAGTTATTTCATTCTTCCAGCACATTTATTGAAATCATCTCCCATATTGAATTGCTCTTGCTCCTTTGTTCAAAATTCATTGACATTATATGTGTGTTTACTTGTTAATTTTACTCTGTTCAACTGACCTACTTGTGTATATTTAAGTGAATATCACACTATCTTAAAAACCATTTTTTATATAAAATACTATAGTAAAGTAAATTATACCTCCAAATTTGTTTTTTTATGAGGTTGTTTTGGCTTTCTAGATAACTTCATTTTAGAATAAGCTTGTCCATTTCTTAAAACAAAAACGTTCTGCTAAGATTTTTATTGGAATTGCCTTGAACCTATAGATTAATTTGGGGAGGAGTAACATGTTAACAGTGAAATTTCTAGGCCTTGGAAATACTATACACCTCTATTTACTTAGGTTTTATAAAATTTCTCCCTGGATTTTTATGGTGGTTTTTACTGAAGTACTGTCGTTTTTTAAAAATCAAACAACTTTATCCTTTACATCTCTGCTTAAATGTAAACTTATCTTTCAAGCCTGTATATACACCACTCTATTAACAATTGCAATGCCATTATCCTTTACTCCAGTTACTCTATTCCTGGTGATTCTATAGTACATACACATATTCTAATAAGCTATAAACTTATAAAAAAGGTGAATAATCACTGAAGCATGTACTTACCTGAAACCTATAACAAGACTTTTTTTCTGACTATACATTTTCTGACATTTATACTATATACTATACTTTTTTTCTGACTATACAGTTTCAAAAAGGGTGTTAAGTAAATTTGAGACCCAGTACTGTAACTGAGTAAAACAAATTGCTAATACCTAAGTGATTTTTTTATCTGCATCTTTGAACACTTTTAAGATCTGTATCCTAGGGAAAAATATTAAAATGCCATGAAATTTCTTCCCCGTTTCAGGTACTCTGCTGTCCAATAGATAATTAAAAATAAAATTACCGTTTACGCAAACTTATTCTATAATAGAGGATGCTTACAAAAAATAAATGTATTGTCAAATAGCATCTTTGTATTTGTTATAAAAAATATTTTTAAATTTCGAGGCACAGCAGAGGAAGCATATTTACATCAGGCTTTGTATAAGAATGTTCATGTTACTATTCTGGATTTATCAGTAGACCACATATATGTTACTTGGCAATATCAGAATCTATCTTTTATAACTACTTGTGATGTATTTAGCACAGTGGCAAATAGTAAATACCCCCTAAATAATAGACTATTTCAAGTTGTTTCACATTTTCATGACACATTGTATTTTTGAATATAAAATATGTTGCTATACTTTGTGATATGGTTTGGCTCTGTGTCTCTACTCAAATGTCACCTTGAATTGTGATAATCCCCACATGTCAAAGGCAGGGCCAGGTGGAGATAATTGAATCATGGGGCCGGGCGCAGTGGCTCACGCTTGTAATCCCAGCACTTTGGGAGGCCAAGGCGGGCGGATCACGAGGTCAGCAGATCGAGACCACGGTGAAACCCCGTCTCTACTAAAAATACAAACAAAAATTAGCCGGGCGTGGTGGCGGGCACCTGTAGTCCCAGCTACTCGGAGAGGCTGAGGCAGGAGAATGGCCGGAACCCGGGAGGCGGAGCTTGCAGTGAGCTGAGATCGCGCCACTGCACTCCAGCCTGGGCGACAGAGCAAGACTCCGTCTCAAAAAAAAAAAAAAAAAAATTGAATCATGGGGGCAGTTTCCCCATACTGTTCTAGTGATAGTGAATGAGTCTCAAGAGAGCTGATGGTTTTATAAATGGGAGTTCTCCTGCACGAGCATTCTTGCCAGCCACCACGTAAGACTTTGCTCCTCATTCGCCTTCTGCTATGATTAGGAATCCTCCCAAGCCATGTGGAACTGCGAGTCAATTAAACCTCTTTCCTTTCTAAATTACCCAGTCTCTGGTATGTCTTTATTAGCAGCGTGAGAACAGACTAATACACTTTGCAATAAATGTTTAATGTGCAAGGGCTTTTGCTGTTTCATATTTCTTTTAATGACTCTAAGAACTATCTATAGCAATAACAACAAGATTACCATCTAGTGGCAGTCATGGTAAACTACAGACACATTGTCCCTGCAAACTGGAAAGGCTCTTAGAAATATCAAACTTGGTCACGGTTTATACAAGTGATAGGGACAGGCGGCAGAGAAATTCTAGGCAGAAAAGGTCTCTGGCAAAACCCCACCCTCAAGTTGAAAAGCCTGAAACCACAGCCCAAAGTGAAAACTTATATCCCTGTTTTTCTGCTCGAATGCTGTCTTTTCCTAACCCAGGCTCCTCCCCACCCCATCCTGTGCTTATAAAAACCCCAGACTCAGCTGGTAGACAGAACTAAGGCTAGATGTTGGAGAGAAGTGGCTTGACTTCAGAGAGACAGCGTGTTGGCATAACTTTGGAGAAGAATCTGGCCAGAGACAGCTGGACATCAGTCGAAGATTACCTACCTGCCCCGTTCCCTTTTCAGCTCCCCTTCCCACTCAGAGTCTCTTTTGTTGGCAGTAAAATCCCCCACATTTACCATTTTTCAATTTGTTTGTGTGTCCCCATTTTTCCTGAATGCTTGACAAGAACTTGGGAGACGTGAAGATGGATACAAAAGGCTGTCACACTGGCCCTTTGCCCTCACTGGCAGACAGCAACCGCCTCACATGAAAAGGCAAAGAGCCCACTGAGCTGTTAACACTTAAGCTGTCCTTGGATGGCAGAGCTAAAAGAGCCCTGTGACACACCCTCTGGGGCTTCAGGAGTTGCAGTCACCTCCGCCTGGAAGCTGCTGTGAGGGCTGCATGGAGTTCACTCCCGCTGGCATTAACGTGTCCAGCTGGTTCCTGCACCCACTCACCAGTGTGCTCCCTCCTGTGATGGATGGAACACAGTGGGTTGGAGTGCATGGAGTTTGAGCCCACTGGTACAAAAGTGACTGGCTGTTTCCAGTGCTTGTTCACCTCAGTTCCTGTACTCATTCTCTTGTGTGCTCCTTCCCATGAGCAGTTGAGCATGGCAGGCTGAGTAAACGAGGCAACCCTGTCAGGAGTCACATGAAGGGGTCAGGGAAATATCCTGCTTCACAAGGACTGGATTTGATATATATAATTTAAATCTTTATAAAGAAGATGTTTTAAAGTAGAAACAGCAGGCATCATAAGTTACTAATGTAGTATAGCACAACCATTCCATTCACAAAGCAGGCACTTCATAGAGGTTTGTCAAAATTATTTTTTAAAATATAAATACATACTGCAACATATTGAAGAAGTAAATAGAAGGTAACATTCTGAAAATAAGTCAGATCTTGGCCAGGCACAGTGGCTCATGCCTATAATCCTAGCACTTTGGGAGGCTGAGGCCAGTGGATCACCTGAGGTCAGGATTTCAAGACCAGCCTGGCCAACATGGTGAAACCCCTCTTTACTAAAAATACAAAAACTTAGCTGGGCATGGTGGTAGGTGCCTGTAATCCCAGCTAGTCGGGAAGCTGAGTCAAGAGAATCGCTTGAACCCAGAAGGCGGAGGTTGCAGTGAACTGAGATCACGCCATCGCACTCCAGTCTGGGCAACGAGCAAAAGTTCGTTTCAAAAAAATAATAATAAATAAATAAATAAATAAATAAAAATAAGTCAGACATAATATGAAGGATGTATGTAAGTGCCAACATATTTTATTAAACAAAAGACATACAGGCTCTAGATTTAGCCAGCTTTTTAGAAATCTTAGCTCTACCACTTTGTCTTACTGTAGGATCTTAGGCAAGTTATTTAACCTGAAGTTACTTAATTAGTTATTTAAACTAAACTTTAATATCGTATATTTCTAATTGTAGCAGTGTATGAGGATGATTTCAGATAATGCATGCACTACTTTTACCAGCACGCATCAAGCACTCAATAATGTCATATCTCTATTATTTGTTTAAGACTCTACTGACATACTAATTCTGCAAATAATATAATCATAATAATCATTCTAGTATTTACTAAACAAATTATTATGAATATATGTTATCTTCTACCTATAAATCCTTAAGAAAATGATCAAAAGAATGTGATTATTTCATTTAAAAATTGTATTTTTTTTTAGTATTTACTATTACTTATTAAATGTTTTATCAATTACTTAGGATTTATTTATTCAATAATCCTTACTGCCAAATTTACTTAAAGACAACCATAACATAAAAGCTAATATAATGTTTTTACATAAAAATCAAATGTAGTACATTTTAATTGAATAAAATATTATTAAAGCATAATTTGATATCTACCAAGCAGGTACATGTTTACATCATTGCAGTTTACATTTTTACTTAAAGTGTTTGGTTAATTCACAATTTTCAGCTATTCTGTTAGAAATGTAAATCTTTTTATTTTTTCCGTTTTTAAAATTTCTTTTATTTTTATATTTTGAAACTAGTAATAAACTGATATATCTCAACAAGGAATAAAAGATTTGATAAAAAAACATTGAAGGTGATTTCTAGAAATAGAAAACTTATGCTTTCATTAATAATGTCCATTAAATTTATTATGATTGACTATTACACATTACTGTCAACATGTAATATAAATGTGATTGGCATATGAAGATAGAACTGTCATATCTTCCTGAGCACAGATCTGCATTTTTGTTTAATTGTGTAGATCTGATTGAAATCATGATTCTTCTTTCATCAGTAGAGACTTTTTTCTAAATTATATTCATTATGAACTAGTCTAAGTAAACGATGAGTGTGTCATTACATATCTTATGTTCTCCCTAGATTGCTGTTTTTAAAATTCACTTCAGGTGGTAGGAAAAAAAACTTTCTGATTTTTTAAAAAGGAAAAGAGATTGAAAAAGAGAGAGCTATACCACCAAGTATAATTATGGAAAAAGAAATGCAAAGTTTCAAATCAGAATATATATAGAATTAGAATTAGCAGAAGAGTTCAGAAAATCAGTAAATTTAAAGGCAGTAATCTCTTAGCTTTTTTATTTTTAAATTATACTTTAAGCTCTGAGGTACATGTGCAGAACATGCAAGTTTGTTACATAGGTATACACGTGCCATGGTGGTTTGCTGCACCCATCAACCCATCATCTACATTAGGTATCTCTCCTAAGGCTTTTCTTAAAGCACCCATTATCCTAGCAACACATTTGTAATAAAAAAAAGCAGTTATTTATCCTAAGAACTACTTTCCAAACCATAGTACTAGGAGGTAGGAGATCCAGTTTTGTTCCTGCTACAATATTAATATTAAATTGATCAATTCTGATGAAATCTCTTAACCTCTCACTGAGTCGCATATATTAGAGATATTCTAAGATATCTGTGAATTATAAGTTTTCTATACGTTATTACATATAAGATGTAGTTCTTTCTTTGATTTAATTGGATTCAATTAAAACAATAAAATTCCATGGATACTGTTTCTGTGTGTACATATGAGAAATGCTGGTATGGATGGCAGCTTTTGCAGATCGCACAATATCCACAACTTAAATCTGGAATCTCCTTTAAATTTTAACCACTTGGGCCTTTGCAATTCCCAATGCAGAGGACATTCAGATTAACTCAATCAGATAAATATCATTTCAATCTAACAGCTTGTGAACAAACTTATTGTGCAATGATCTCAAATATGGATACAGAGTTAGGAGCAATTTATTTTAGCTTAAGAAGGAAGTAGAGAGAGGAAAAGCCACAGCTAAGAATTTATTTTAATATAGAAAGGTTTTACTTTGTCTCAGTATTTTGTGTTAGGCCAAACGTTGTCTTGGCTTCGTAACACAGAATACATTCCTATATTTATTCTTAGTTCATACTTTGATACTCACAGGTTTAAGCCTTTCTCATATTGCTATGGTTTGAATTTATGTATCACTCCAAAATTTTTATGTTAGAACTCAAACTTCAAGGGGATAGTATTAAGACTTGGGGCTTTTGGGAGCTGATTAGACAGAAGGGTTTCACCCCTCTGGATGGGATTAGTGGCTTTATAAAAGGGCTTAAGGGAGCAAATTAGTCCCTTTTGCCCTCCAACATATGAAGACACAGAAGTAAGCCACAATGTGTAAAGCAAAGCACTGTCACTAGACACAGAATCTGCTGGCGACTTGATCTTGGACTTCCCAGCCACCAGAACTATGAAAAATATATTCTTATTTTTTACAAATTATCCAGTCTGAGTTACCTTTGTTACAGAGGCAGGAATGAACTAAGACACGTATTTACAACATTTTGAACTTTTTTGAAAACAGAACCTTTATTCTGGAAAGCCATACCAATATCTGGGGCACAATTAGTGCTAAATACTAACTGCTTGACTAAATACATTGATAAGTGAATGAATATACTGATTAATACTGGAATATTGGAGAGAGATAATGTGAATCTTTAGGAATTTCTTCACAGTTGCAATGTTTTGCATGGAACTGACACATTCAGAGTGATACGAATTTAAAACAGTGAGGTAATGTTATTTATTGTCTATGAACATTTATATATTTAATTACAAAAGTATTTTTTGAGCTATGCACACTAACTTCAACATAACTTAGTTATATAGGAAGACAAACTAAAGAAGAAGGCATTTGATGTTTTACATTACATGATTTTGTTTAATTTCAAGAGCATGTTGACAGGAAGAAATATTAATTGCTATCTATGTTAGTTTATAAAAATTTTAGGGTAAATATTTGAGTAGCATATCTATTAGAAAACTTGATTTAGGAAATTTGAAATAGTATTCCACTTTTTCTTTTAATAAATATTCTCTAGTGAGCAGAGGCATTCTGAATAAACTACTTGATTATTCATTTTCAGAAGAAGGCATTCTTGCAACTAAATTGCTAAGGATTGGGGGGTGAGTAGGTAGACAGACAAGGCTAAACTGAATCTGCTTCTCTTTTCTTATATATTATTTTATATTCTTTTCTTCTGTTTATCCAGACCCGATAATAATTGAGATAAACTTAATAGGAAAGATTTAACAAATTGTTTCTCAAGATATGTGGAACAAAGAAAATTTTAAGAGACAACCAAAAAGGTTTGCTTTGTTGAATTTGAGAAATGTTTATTTGCTTACGGTGTACTGTCAGTATCAAGAAGTTGTTCAAAACTCAATAGTGGATGAATTTACTATATACTCCTTCCTCACTTCTCTGACTGACTTGCAAGGTTCATACCTGAGAAATCTGCTTCTGCAACCGTGAAAAGCATAGATGTGACTGAAAGCAGTAAATTATAGGTAGTAATTTTTTAATGAAATTTTCAATACACTAAGAATTGTAAAAATTTTCTAAAGAGAAATTAATAATTTTAGTTACTATATAGGAATTTAAACAAGTGTCTTATTAGTGACTTTTTATAAAGATTAATTGTCTCCATCATTTTACAGCCTCATTTCATTAGAGAAGCTGCATATTATTATGATGACCCATTGGCTCTTGTAGGAGAAAAATTTTTTGTTTGTTTGTGTGTTTGAGATGCAGTGGCACAATCTCAGCTCACTGCAACCTCTGCCTCCCAGGTTCAAGAGATCCTCCTGCTTCAGATTCCTGAGTGGAGGGGACTACAGGTGCCCACCACCACGCCTGGCTAATTTTTTTTTTTTTTTTTAGTAGAGATGGGGGTTTCACCATACTGGCCAGGCTGGTCTCCAACTAGTGATCTGCCTGCCTCGGCCTCCCATAATGCTGGGATTACAGGCGTAAGCCACTGTGCCTGGCCCAGGAGGAAAACTTTTTATTTAAACTTGTTTTCTTTGTGAATTTAAATATCTTTATGAATATACATATTTGTGTATCACTTTTTCAAAGTTTTAGATATTCTGTCTATTTCTCTTTCTCTTACCTCAAATCCCTACAGATGTTACAAATTTGTGCCAGGGCATCATCTAGCTACACCTGTTCAGTAAATGTAGTACACAAAGTACAGAGGGCTAGAGGACGCTGACATCTTGCTTGGGCTTAATTCGCCAAAAACTGTTAATATGGGAGGAAGGCAGGGAAGTGCTAGGAGGAGAAAGGCAGGGTCCCTGGCGAGGGCTCCACCCTCAGGCCTGTGCCCACGGACCTAGGTGAGGACAGGCACTCCTGTTTTCACGCCCATTTTCCACGTTGCATTTTTCCAAGACCACCCTGACCCGCCATGCCCCCATTCTGTGCCTATAAAATCCCCAAGACCCAAGCGGGCACAGACACAAGGCTGGATGTCTAGAGGAGCACACCGGCAAAAGGGCACACAGGCAGCTGGACGTCGAGAGGAGCAGAGGAGCGGAATAGCACACCGACAGGCACCGGCAGACGCCAGCAGGCCATCTACCGGCAGAACTACGCGGACACTGAGGCAAATCTGGCCTGGGTGGTCAGAGGAGAGTCTGGCCCCTGAGTGGCCCGACACGAGGGGAAAACCACCTTCCCACTCCATTCCCCTTCTGGCTCCCATACATCGGCTGAGAGCTACTTCCACCACTCAGTCAAACCTTGCACTCATTCTCCAAGCCCAGGGGTTATCCGATTTTTCCGGTACACCAAGACAAGAACCTTGGGATACAGAAAGCCCTCTGTCCTTGCGATAAGGCAAAGGGTCTAATTGAGCTTAACAGACAGTGACCACAGACAGCAAAACTAAAAGAGCACACTGTTTAACACATGCCCATTGGGGCTTCAGGAGCTGGAAACATTCACCCTTAGATGCCGCCATGGGCTCGGAGCCCACGCACCCCACATCCTGCCAGTCTGCAGGCTCTCCCTAGCAGGGCACCGAAGAAGTGAGCCTGGCCTCCATTGCACACCCTGCGATGGGGATAAGGGAATTCATCCCCTTTCACTATGTGCTGGAAGGGATGCAAGTTAGCCTGGAAGGAAGGGTGAAGTTTTGTAATTCGTGTGTGTTTTTGCTATTTTCACAAAGGTGACTTTGTATATTCAGGAATTAATGAGTAGTTAATCCTGACAGTAATGGGGAGTTCTAACTGCATAAATAGTAGAAGTCGTCATAAGGGAGATTTGTTGGAGCTGGGCTATATTGAATACCAAGCTAATAAAAATCGATTACATTTAAGACCCAGCTTAGACTAGCAAAGCATTTTTTAAAATATTGTGGATCCATTTCCAATAAATTACTGCCTTTTCGAATTACTAAAGGTTGTATATTTATATGGAAACCATTATCTTTATCATACTGTCTACTTGCTAAGCTCTAAAGAAATGAGCTTTACCAAGGGCTAGGATCCCAATTCCTATATATCTGAGCCTTTGAAATATTTACTTGAGTATTTATCTTAAACTATAAAGATAATAAGATGTTTCATTAATTTTCAAATTAATGCAGAAGTTTGAAGGAAAAATGTTCCTCTAAACATTTTAAATATATATTTAAATATTTTAAATATACTAAATACAAATCATTTTAAATATGTTTACTAAAATACATTTATAAACTTTTATAATAGTCTCCCATTATCTAGGATTTTGCTTTTCTCATTTCTAGTTACCCGTGGTCAACAGTGGTTGGAAAATATTAAATGGAAAATTCCAAAAGTAAGTTTTAAATTGTGTCCCCTTTTGAGTAGGACAATGCAATCTCATGCTGTCCCACAGCTCCTGCCTGGGATGCAAAACATCCCTTTGTCCAGCATATCAAGGTTATATATGATACCTGCCCACTAGTCACTCAGAGGTCATCTTGGTCATTTGGAACAATTTGGAACAATTTGGACAACTGGAAAAAAATTTGTTCCAATTTGGAACATTTGGAACAATTTGGAAACAAATGTAGTATAAGGTTTGTTACTATCTGTGGTTTCAGGAATCCACTGGGAGTCTTTGAACATACCCCCTACAAATAAGAAGTACCAACTGTAATAGTTTTTATTTTAATGTGACTTATGTGTAAGAGATGACTGTTACAATGCAATTCTTAGACCAACGTGAGATAACTAGTAGTTAGGGATACAGAATCAACCCACTAAAATTGAACACAATAAAAATGGTTTCATTGACTTTAGAAACTGACATGAAATTAAGACAAAGAAAGCAGCATTGAAGCCATGAAAAACCTGTTTTCTGTCTGATAAAGTAGTAACACAGGATTATATTGTGTTGGGTCAGTGGCAGCATGCTGATTTATGATCATCACAGAGTAAAGGGCAACATGGATGCATTTATACACACTGATACACACTGATTCTGACTTAGAGCTACCAGATGTTGTTGGCACCTTTTACCATGAGATTTGGTTCATTTAGTCAAAACGATTAGCACAAAAGCACATGCTAGAATGAATCTACTATCCTGTAAGCAAAGCTGAGGCAATGATGGAGCAAAATAGCTTATCCACAGCAAGTCAGCGGGAAGTTTTATTCTGTCACCTCTCTTCATTAATCTGTACACATGACTGCTTGGAGAGAGAGCAAGTTGATTAGGTCTGCAGCACCATCAGCATGCAGACACTCATCACTACTTCTCATTTTCATATGACCCAGATGGTGTAGCTGCTTGACTGTAATTTTCCTTTATATGTGTTTTTAATAGGTTCCTTTTTTAGATATTGACTTTGTGCACTCTTCTGAATATTTAAAGCCAAACTGAATTTACTTCAGTCCTAGTAGCAACTTGAAGTAACCACATATTGGAAAAAAAATGCATATAATAAAAAAGATTGCTAATTTTCCTGTGCCTAAACGAAACACAACATGTCAAAAACTCTTAGTTAACTGTTTTCTGCAATATTCTAGGGAAGTATAGGTGACATGCATATCCAGTACACAGTTGATAAAATGGAGGCAGCATGTCACATTAAGAAAGCATTAACAAATAAAATTGAATTTTATATAAGATCCTACTATTAATCTGATAAAACCAACCAGTTTTATAAATGAGCATATTAAAGTGAGGAGAATTTAAATTTTGTGACTGAAGTTACACACGGTCTGCATTAAACCCTAAAGTTATGTTTCTACTTCACCTTATTGCTCAAAACTTATATTTGTATATCCTAGGCATCAGCTGGAGTACCCTATGCCTTGAAACACAGCTGTAATCACCTTGAATTCCCTTTATGTGGAAAATCCATTGTCTTCTCTATAAAGTCTGTGAATTCCCAAAGGTAAGGCCACCTCTAGAGAGTGTGCTTCTCAAGACAAATATTTTATATCAGATCCTTGTTCATATAAATAACTAAGAATATGTTATAAAATTCATTGGCATATCTGAGGTACAGTGATTTATTGATGAAGATTTAGAATAATGGGTAGAAGAGAGATACATTATTGTCTAAACCAGTGCATCTGAAAATTCTTCATATGGTGCATGCTCCATTATTTTTCCTGTTCATGTCCAGGAAATCCTTTCAGCTTAATTTACTTTCTCTTACTGTAAGAAACAGGGAGCAATACTACTGCTATCACAGTGCCATGACTGTTTAGAAATCATTTATATTGAGCCAGCATGGTAGCTTATGGCTATAATCCCAACACTTTTTGAGAAGCTGAGGCAGAAAGGAGCCCTTGTGCCCAGGAGTTCAAGGTTGGAGTGAGCCATGATCATGCCACTGCACTCCAGCCTGGGCAACAGGGTGAGACCCTGTCTCTAAAAACAACATAAAAGATAAAAAGAAACAAGTTGGAAAATTTTACCTCTGCAGCTCCTCTGTAACATTTATTTATTTATTTATTTATTTATTTATTTATTTATTTATTTATTTATTATTTACTTTTTTGAGACGGAGTCTTGCTCTGTCACCCAGGGTGGAGTGCAGTGGCACAATCTCGGCTCACTGCAAGCTCCGCCTCCCGGGTTCACACCATTCCCCTGCCTCAACCACCCGAGTAGCTGGGACTACAGGTGCCTGACATTTATCTAATGGCAGTTACATCATTATTATGATGTTGCGCCATTTATCATGGTGCCTATGAATGTTGAGTTTCAATGACTCTCTAAAAGATTATTACTGTGCTTCATTGAAGATGAATATAAATCCAAGAAAATGTGAATAATAATTATTTTCTGGTCATGTTAAAGTATTATTCTACCTTTCATACCACAAAAGTAGAGTCACACATCACTCAACCATAACTTCTCTTGAAATCTTTAGGCTATCATTGTGTTTTCTAGAATTTAATCTCTTTTAAAGTTGATGGCATATCAACCTTCCACATAAAGATAGATATCAAGCTAAAGGGAAAAGCGATGGGAGAAGCATGAAGAGCAGTTGACTTTTACCTGGCAAGCATAAGATTATCCTAGGATAATAAAGTATCACACATCAATTGGAGCTGAGAAAGCATTGCTTGGAAGAGTTCCTTGGCATTTCAGATCTCTTATAGGAAGTAGATCTAGTAACCGATGGACCACCTGAGACATGTCATGGACTGGAGGTGAACATCCTGAGTGCTGGTTGTGGGAATTTAGGGTAAAAGACGTCCAATCACTTTGGACTACTATTAGCTGTAATAGACACTGCAGTCAGAATACTAACAAGCAAGGGTATAGGTGTACAGTTCAAACCCAAGAGTTAGCATTGTTTACCCACAGCACTGAATTTTTTCCTGGAAGATAGGGACACTAAGATAAATATACCTTGGAGAAATCACTGCCAGTTCCCTAAGAAAAACATTTCTCGGTGGTAAAATTGGCAGGACTCTGGAATAAGACTTGTATCTTACAGCAACAGAGGAAAAAACTTATAATTGCGAGTTTTCTTTTTTTTTTGAGACGAAGTCTCGCTCTGTCGCCCAGGCTGTAGTGCAGTGGCGCAATCTCGGCTCACTGCAAGCTCCGCCTCCCGGGTTCAGGCCATTCTCCTGCCTCAACCTCTCCGAGTAGCTGGGACTACAGGCGCCAGCCACCATGCCCGGCTAATTTTTTGTATTTTTTTTTAGTAGAGACGGGGTTTCACCGTGGTCTCGATTTCCTGACCTCGTGATCCGCCTGCCTCGTCCTCCCAAAGTGCTGGGATTACAAGCGTGAGCCACCGCACCCGGCCGATAATTGCAAGTTTTCTAAAGCAAACAATCTAAGAAAAAGGAGAAAAGGGGGCTTTCATCAGGGAAAAATTTGTTTAAAGTTTAGTCAATCTAGGCGAAGTGCTATGGCTGTCTTGGTGATAATCCACCATATTTTAGTACCCATTTTTCAGAGATGAACACCCAGCTTGCTTCCAACTTTCTACTACCACAAGTAATACTATGATAAACATGCACACCCTCCAGTAGCACATGATGAGTCCTTCAACTTCACATCCCTAATACTTTCCATTACCCAGCTTGCTATTTTAAAAATGATAGCTTATTATTTTTAAAATTTGTACTTATCTGATTACTAACAATTTTAGCATATTTTGGCGTTTACGTTAGCTTTTTGTTCTCTCTTCTGTAAATTACTTTCATAACTGTTCATTTTTCTCCTATTGGGGTAACTTGTTGTCATTGTTATAAATTTGTAACTCCATTCTTCTAGACTAACAGGTTGGCATTTTATTTTATTTTGTAATAGGGCCTCACTCTGTTGCCCAAGCTGAAGTGCAGTGGCACAATCACAGCTCACTGCAGCCTTGACCTCCGAGGTTCAAGCAATTTTCCCACCTGAGCCTCCCTAGTAGCTGAGATTACAGGCACATGCCACCAAACCTGGTTAAGTTTTTATTCTTATTTTTAGTAGAGACAGGATTTCATCCTGTTGTCTGGGCTGGTCTTGAACTCCTGAGCTCAAGTGATCGTCTCAACTTGGCTTCCTAAAATGCTGAGACTACAGATGTGAGCCACCACACACAGCCCAGACTGGCGCCTTTGAAATAACAATTATCTTCCCAGGCCAGGCGCGGTGGCTCAAGCCTGTAATCCCAGCACTTTGGGAGGCCGAGGCATGTGGATCACAAGGTCAGGAGATCGAGACCATCCTGGCTAACACGGTGAAACCCCATCTCTACTAAAAATACAAAAAATTAGCCAGGCGTGGTGGCGGGCGCCCGTAGTCCCAGCTACTCGGGAGGCTGAGGCAGGAGAATGGCATGAACCCGGGAGGCGGAGCTTGCAGTGAGGCGAGATTGCGCCACTGCACTCCAGCCTGGGCGACAGAGCAAGACTCTGTCTCGAAAAAACAAATAACAAAAAACAAAAAACAAAAAAAACCCAAAAAAACAAATATCTTTCCCATCCTGTTTTGTTTTTCCTGATTTCGTCTGTGGTCTCTATATTGCACAAAAATTATTAACTTTTCTACCATCAAACACAGATAATATATTTGCCTTGACGTATTCTTGTAAGGCTTTTATATGAAGTCTCTCCCCACATTTAAGTCACAAAAATATTATTCTACATTTTTTTCTATTAGTTTTATGATATCCCCTTTTATGACTGTTTAATCTATCTAGATGCAATTATTGTGAAAGGAAGATATCTTGGGCCCCCAAAATCACTAAGGAAAACTCAAGCTGGAAGCTGCTTAAGACAAACCTGCCTCTCATTCTATTCAAAGTTAACCCTCTGCTCACGGAGATAGATACATATCTGATTTCCTCCTTTGGAAAGGCTAATCAGAAACTCAAAAAAATTTGTGTCTCACTTATCTGTGACCTGGAAGTTCCCTTCTGCTTCCAGTCTTCCTGCCTTTGCTTCAAGTTGTCCTGCCTTTCTAGACGGAACCAATGTACTTCTTACATATACTGATTGATGTCTCATGTATCCGTAAAGTATATAAAACCAAGCTGCGCCCCAACCACCTTGGGCTGTCTTCAAGGACATTCTGAGGCTCTCACCAGTACATCCTTAACCTTGGCAAAATAAACATTCTAAATTAACTGAGACCTGTCTCAGATTTTCTGGGTTCACTGTATATAGTAACATGCAGAAAGTAATCAAAATTTATTTTTCTGTATATTATGTCACTCATTCTATACTATTATTAAATCTATATATTTTTATCTTTGTTTTGTGTTTAATTATGTGTTGGGTTTACAAATTTCCATTTGTACAGATTTGTCTTTTGGTTCTGTGTACTTTATCACAGTTAATTTGTTTTTTTTCTTGCTCTGAATCTATATTTGAAATACAATAATTTGTTCTATATTTTAATATCTAGTGGAACATTATTCCTTTTTCTTCCATCTTTTACAAGTGACTTGGCAATTTTTGGACCTTAAATTTTTCATATAAATTTCAGAGTAAGTTTAAAGTGTCTCTCAAAAAAAGTAATGTCTCTTTGCCTGTCTTTCACAACTTTGATACTCTTCAAAGAATACTGATTAATTATTTTATAAAATGTTTCTCAATTTGACTTATACAGTGTTTTCTCAAAATTGGAGTCAGGTTCTGCATTTTTAGCAAGAATACCAAATTAAAAATATTATGTTTTCACTGCAGCATACTAAGAAGTTTATGATACTAAGTTGTCTTATTATTGATTATGTTTATCTTAATCATTTGGTTGACTTACTATCTTCTAGATTTCAACACTGTAAATTTATTATTTTTCTCATTGTAACTGATCCGTATCTTCTGTGAAATACTTTGAGACTATATAATTTCTGGCTTTCCTCTTATTTCTAGCCACTAATTTTAGCATCCAGTGGTGGATATTTTTAAATACATTTACTACTATGAAATTTTTCTAGTGATGATAATTTCCTGTTGTTGGCAATTGTACTATATTTATGTAAGATGTTAACATTTGTGAAGTGAGGTGAAGAGTTTAGGGTCTTTGTACTATTGTTGCAACTTTTCTCTAAGTCTAAAATCTACTTCAAATTAAAATAAATATGAAATTTTAAAAGTGATTTTATTTGGAATTATATTGAATTCACAGGTTAATTTTTTGTTAATTTGAGGACAAATAATATCACAACTTAGCTGCCAACCAACACCTATCCAGTAGTATGACCTGACCACCTTTTATGAGTAAAGTGTTTCATGAATAAGAACATGATAAATTTTGCCCAATGTTTCTTCCTTGTAAATGAAGTGAGAATGTAGTTTTAAAAATCTTATTTAATAATATAGAAATTATTGGTGACCTTTCTAAGAGAAGTTTTAGTAGATAAATAGGATTAAAGGCCAACAAGAATGCATCAAATAGAAAATAGGGGGAGAATTATTGAAGACAGCACACATAGACAATTATTTCAAGAACACTTTGTGGAAACAGAAAGAGGGTTACAGATCAGTAGCTGGAAAGATGAATGGATGTAAGGTTTTTGTTTTCATTTTTGTTTATCACAGAAAATCTACAGCATCCTCTTAAACTGTTGATATTATCTAGTAGGTAGTGATCATTTGATAGAGAGGAATAATTTGATAAGGAGTATAAAGGGCAGAAATAGTGGAAGCAATTTTTTAAGGGTATAAGAAAATAAGAGAGGGCTCACATACTTGAGGTTCAATGCCAGTGAGTAATTATGATGGTTCTTAACAAAATTTAAGCTGGAACATAGGAAGTTAGAACATGAAAGCCTTTGGGGACAGCGAAAAAAAGGTGAGATCAATTGCGTAATAAATCCCATTAAAGTCAAAGGAATGTGGCAATTGGAGTATTAAAGGGAAAGAGCTTTACATGTCTCTTGAGTTTTATTTATTGTTTTATGTCCTCAATCCTATGAATTAATCCGCTTCCCAGAAACGTAGAATCAACTGCAATTAGGTCAAGTTTTAAATAGCAACTTCCTTTCAAGATATAACATTCATATTTATTCTACAAAGTCAGCCTTGTCACTAGATTATAGATATGAAGAAAGCTAGACAAATAAATAGATAGAATTTATAGATGATATGTACCACATATGAGAACACCTGTATTTAAAATATTGCAGGAAAAGACCTACTTTTTCTTAACTTGCAACTTATCTCTATATCTTTTGTCTAGGTTTTCTATTATAAAAGCAAACATGATTTATGTCATTACAGATTATTATCATTTGGCCAAGGTTTTTTTCTTCTCTGTTTCAGAATAGAACTAAAATTCATTTAATACACACACACATATACACACACACAAACACACACATCTTGCAAGACACAGTTTCTCATGTAATGTAAATTCACTGGGAATCATTCGAAAACATCTGTTTTACTCTGTACTGTCACAGTTATATTCTCATATCTCTGGCATTGTTATCACTGCCTTGCATTTCAATTATTTACTTAGATGTCTTTTCATTACCCTCTTACTCTTTTGCATGGCATAGATAATATCTTAAAGTTTGTTACCCCAGATTTAAACCAACACAGGTAGGTGCTGAATATACACACACACACACACACACACATATATATGCAGACTTGCTATACAAATACATATATGAATAATATGAATAACATAAATAAGGAGAAAAAGTGAACCCAAGAAATATCCTGAAGAAATATTCTAAAAATATGAAGTATATTATACTTCCAGAACAAAAAGGTGTGATGAACTAATGATGGCCTTTTTGCTTACTAAATGAATCAGCTTTATTAAGGTAGTATAGTTTTACAATAGTCTGCATGAACTCCGCTAAGTCTTTCATTATTTGGAAGTGTCAAATTGGCAATTAGGGTCTGTTAGTCACACAACAACTTGGGGGAAAACAACAACAAAGGAATTTGCTTTACAAAGTATGTAATAATGATCGGTAATGTTTAAACAGTGTACCAAATCATGCTGTGATAATAGAGTCATTTTTGGTCTCTGATAGTCCTTATGCTGTTTCGTTCCTAAGGCGAGATAGTGTTATTTAAAGTTAACGTTGTTACTCTGAATTTCCAGGATCCTGTCTCATGTTAAAGACGTTTTTCCAAAAACAAGCCAGAAAATCTAAAATGTATACAAAGAAAAGCAATATGTGCCTGAGTAGAATATAGACTTAGCACTAGTGTAGACCTGAAAGAAAATCTTATTCCACGGTATATTGAAGATCCTAACTCGCTGGCCATTCAGTCTCTATCTTAGGGAGAAATAAAGTGGAGAAACATCAAAATAATATTTATTTTGAAAAAGCTAAATATCTACGTTTCACCGATTGTATAAATATATACAATCTAAAGAATAATAAATTATAATTATATTTTACTGCAAATCTACTATGACCAAGTAAATAAGATTTCTCACCTTTCAGGAGAAATACATGAGTATGAATTTTATTTTCAAATTAATACAAATAATGAAACTGTAACTTAGAATGATTTAAATCAATGGTACTTGGATACCTTTTCATTCTTTATACATTGAACTTTAAGATGTTTTGTAAATACAAACACACAATACTCCATGTCTTAAATTTTTCTTAATCTGGAAGTCCAAAGCTTGCTTCTTGCTTGTTTCTTTATTTATTTTTGTCAGGCTCAATCTCACATCTTAAATTCTAGTGAGAAAAATTACAAATACTAATATGCTTCATGCTGTCATCTACTTAAAATGATTGTCTGCTACCATTATTTATTTATTTTATTTATTTATTTATTTTGAGACGGAGTCTCGCTCTGTCGCCCAGGCTGGAGTGCAGTGGCGCAATCTCGGCTCACTGCAAGCTCTGCCCCCAGGTTCATGCCATTCTCCTGCCTCAGCCTCCCTAGTAGCTGTGACTACAGGCTCCCACCACCATGCCAGGCTAATTTTTTGTATTTTTAGTAGAGACAGGGTTTCACCGTGTTAGCCAGGATGGTCTCGATCTCCTGACCTCGTGATCCACCCGCCTCGGCCTCCCAAAGTGCTGGGATTACAGGTGTGAGCCACCACACCTGGCCAATTTTTTAAAACCGATTAGTCTTGTATGCTGTAGCTGCAGGGTGAATTTCTAAGACATTTATCCTGCTTTTACTTTGAACCACTCTCATAATAATGTTGGCTTCTACATCATTGTTATTACTGAGTGGCATTTCAACTGTCCACTGACATATCTCCACATGCTCCTCCCAACCTTATTAAAGGTAAAGACTACATCTTACTATTTGCAACAGCATTTAGTGCTCTATTGGATTTCTGGCAGGTTTCGAATATATATTTAGTGGAGGAATACATTAGTGAATGGCATGCATGAATGGAGTGAACCCAAGAAATATGCAAAAGTACTAAAAATAACATAACATGTCATATTTGTGAGGTGTTACAGTGCAGTGAACTAAAGACCTGTCTTTGGCCTGATGTTTGTTTTTCTCATTGGAAAAAAAATGAACGTTATGGTTTCTTTCAGATCTAAAATATGGGAATGTAAAGGGGCTATAAGTCAACTTTATAGAAAGGAAAGAGAAAATTGAAGCAGAATGACACTGGTGAGATTTCTAAACTTCAGAGTCATCTGGGAGCTTGATTGAATCAAATTTCATGACAAGGAAAGAAATGTGGTGTAACTTTTTTTCTTATAGTATAAAGGTGCTTCTATGTCATTAGGCATAGAAATCAAAGGGCCTGGTGAATAGCATAACCAACAAAATAATCTGTGTGAACAAAGAATCATTTAAGAATATGAAATTTTAAAAATATATAGAGCAATACAGAAAGAGTTAAGAAACGTAGGTAAGGAAAATAAGTTGTTTTAATAGGCAAAAGCAGCTTCCATTTGGTAACTGCTAAAGAAAAAGCCCATCAGTTTAGGAGCTCTCTTTTCCTGACCACTTCTGTGGAACCATCTGACACATGGCTCACTAAGGAGTAGCTAGCTGTCCACATGGGAATGTGTTGTTTGATTAGGTAAAGATTTATTGTAATGTTAATTAAGTCAATTTTATTGTTCCTCAGTTCTCTTGCCAAATTCACTCTTGGCGAAATAATACAGGAGGATATTAAATGCATGCTGAAGTTTTTATTGATCTTTCCAAAAATTATACGAAACAGCGGTAAGCATTTTTATTTTGTCTACTGTCAAAGCGAGGCATGATTCTGAGAAGCAATGTATTATTCAGATTATTTTAAATTTTCAATTGCTTGCAGCACAAATGTTCTCAACAGTGATAATAGTAGGGTGGGATAATGCCTGTGATAAAGGAATGATCAATAAAGGCTCTAATAGACGTATGGTCAGGGTCAAAGAAAGGCATCTACATCAGATGGAAGATGTTGGTAGGGATGATAGATCAAATCATTTATTAAGCAACAGTGTCAACACTAGACACAATTCTAAACAATAAAACTGACATAGGAACTTATAGAGAAAAGAATAACAGCATAAGATGAATCTCTTACCAGTTACTTTGCCTTAATCAGACACTTTTGACTTTTTTAAACAATGCCAATAATTCATATGCTGCCTCAAGATCTTGGCATTTAAGGCTTCATCTTTCTGGAATGCTCTTTCCCAAGATAGAGGCATGAAATTATTGCTTCATTCAGATATATTCTCCAATGTCATAGGGTAGAAGAGGACCTTCCTAACTATTCTAAGCTCTTTGCAAAAATGATCTGAAATTATATATTACATGTGTTTACCTAAATATCATGGGCAATATCCACATTTTACATTGCTTTGGTCCTGCAATTAATAGTTTAATAGTCTGTTCTTATATGAAATTTTTTCATCTTAGATATATAACTCAAGATATGCTTCTTTCTTTTAGTACTTTTAGTAGTTTTTCTATTGGATTTAAGCATATCACTACTGTGTGCATAAATCATTTGACTATAATTATGCTAAGCTATATAATTTTTAATTTTTATGGATCTTTAGCACATTGCTTTCTACACTACTCTTGGCTTCTCTGTTTAAACTCGGTAAAAATAGCCATTTTGAATATCACTGTCATTTTTCTTCTTGAGCTACCTGTTATTTAAATTTAGCATATTTAACTTTGATATTAAAATGAGCTCAAATTATTAGAAACAATGATTCTAATTAATGTGAATATATCCTATATACACTATATACAACATGTTGTGTATGCATATATAATATATAATATTTAATATATATCTTATAATGTATATACCTAATATAGTTAATATATGTATGTATGCTCTAATATCTCTGCATATATAATGTATAATATTTAATGTATCTATTATAAATATATATATTTAATATGGTGAATATCTCTATCTATGTATGTATTTATTGAATATCTCTTGAATAGCTCATTGGAATCTTTTGCCAACATCAATTTATTTCCTTTCTTTAATTAGCAATTAAGTTTCACTAATACAAACCAAAATAGTAAGAGGTAATCACACTTCAAATGGATCATTCAAGTGATCCATTTTTTAATTTTCTGTTGAATCCCATCATGTTTACTGGGATTCAACGGAAAAGTAACAGGAAATGCCTAAAGCAAGGTAGGAGAGAGAAACAAGGCAGCCTGCTCAGAAAGACCTGGAACGGACTCCCCAATGTAGGGAAGGCATAAGTCAGATCTTCAGCAGTCCACATTCCTACCATGGACTTCTGCAATCCTAAACAAAAGAGACCCTCTCAACACTCGTGGGCCCTGAAACTAACATAGGAAACTGCCAGGAGATTTTGCGACAGCATCACTGCGGGGAATGAGTTCTTGCTGGATCCCACACAGTACCCAGGATGTGAGCAGCCACCATTTTAAAGCCCCACCTCCAACAGACTGCACCTTTCTCCTGCTTCCCACAGCTGTCACCTACACACATCATTTGGGCTCATGAGGACAAGTCTTCCCAACCAAGCTATTCTCTCATCCCATGCCAGAGCATGCAGTCCAGGGGCCAGGGGATTGCCCTGTCCAGTCCACAACCTTTAGCACCTATGCATTTCTCCTGGGGGCCTAAGGTTGGGCTACCCACACTGCACTGCCACCAGAGCTGGTGCCAACCTGATGCACCACTTGCAGGCCTGGAGACTGGCCTGCCTAGCCCATGGAAGCCACCACCAACATCAGCACACACTGCTCAGGATTCAGAGGATCATCCTGGCCAAGTCTTTGCCAACATACACAACATGACAGCTGTCCAGGGGCCTGAAAACCCACTCACCCACTTGCACAGCATTGCCACTACTGACATTCGAGTAGGTCAATTACAGGCCCAAGAATAGGACCTCCTGGATCTACTAATTTCAATATCAGCATATGCTTCCCTGAAGCACAAGGATGGGCATGCTAAGCCCACCACTGCGGCCAAAGGATTAGCCCACCTAGGATCCCAGTTCCCAGGGAAACTTCACTATAGCCTTCATTAATAACCATACCCTAAGCCACAAAAATATCACAGATGTCAATGACACTGTTTATAGTTGAAAAAATACAGAGAAAACACTACTGCACGTAAGCAAAATCAAAGCCAAAATGCCCTACCCAACCAAAACTATGAATTCATCTTCAGGAAAAAGTCTCCCCTACAAAAGCAAATTCAACAAAATCAGAAGTGACTATTGCACCAGATGCACAGATACAAAAAGGACTGAGAAAACATGAAAAGACAAAGAAGTATGACACCTCCAAAGGCACACAATAATTCTTCAGCAACAGATCCCCACCAAACAAAAGTTTCCAAAATCTCAGTAAAGTAATTCAAAATCTTGACTTCAAATAAACTCAGTGAGATAAAACAAAATTCTGAAAACTAATATAAATCAGAAAAACAAATCCAGATAGGACTGAGAAATTTACCAAAGAGATAGGTATCATAAAAGCAAAAGAGAGAAATTCTAGAAAGGAAGAACTCATTGAATAAAATACAAAATATGTTTGAAAGCTTCAATAGATTAGAACAAGCAGAAGAAAGAATGTTAGGACTTGAAGGAGTTTTTTAAAAAATAGCCCAATCAGACAAAAATAAAGAAAGAAAAATTTAAAAAAAAAGAACAAACTCTACAGGACACCATAAAGCAACCAAATACTCAAATTATCAAAGTCCCAAAAGCAAAGAGATAACAAAAGAGTTAGAAAACCTACTTAGTAAAATAGTGTGTGGAAACTTCCCAGGAAGAGATTTAGACATCCAGATGCAGGAAGCTTTCAGAGATCTTTAAACAGATACAATGCAAAAACGTCTTCTATACTGCAGATTATAGTCAAACTGTCTAAACACAAAGAGATAATTCTAAAAGCAGTAAGAAAAAAGCATTTAGTCACCTCGAAAGGAATCCCCATTCCACTAACAGTGGATTTTTCAGCAGAAGAGATAATTTGTATTATTGCTTCAATCTAACTAATTCTATTCTTTCCTGGCTGAGAATGAGATGAAATTGAAGCAGTAGTAAAAATTCTCCCAACAAATGAAAGCTCATGACCAGATGGATTCATACCAAATTCTGCCAAATATATAAAGAAGAAAAAATGCCAATCCTTCTCAAACTATTCCAAAAATTTGAAGAGGGAGGAATTCTTGCTAATGTATTCTATGAGACTAGCATTACCTTCATAGCAAAACCGGACAAAGATACAAGAAAACCACAACAAAAAAGACACGCCAATATCCCTGATGAACATAGATGCTAAAATCCTTAACAAAATACTAGAAAACCTGATTGAACAGTACATCATAAAGAATGATCAAGTTGGATTTATTCCATAGATTTAAGGATGGTTTAACATATGCAGAGCAATGAAGGACAATAAAACCCATGATCATCTCAAGAGACTCAGAAAAAAAATCATAATATGCAATGTCCTTTCATGATAAAAACTCTCAACAAATTAGGCATAGAAGGAACATATTATACTTCAAATTAATAAAGACATATATGACAAACCCACAGCTAACATCATACTAAATGGGAAAAATTTGAAAGCTTTTTATCTTATAACTGGAACAAAAAAAAAAAGTATGTATACTTTGACTACTGATATTTAACTGGAAGTCCTAACCAGATAAATCTTACAATAGAAAGAAATAAAAGGCATCAAAATGTGAAAAAAAGTAGTCAAATTGTCCCCTTTTACAGACTATATGATTTTATATTTAGAAAAAACAAAAAATTCTACCAACAAATTATTATAAGCAAATTGAATAAAGATGAAGGATTCAAAATCAAAATATAAAAATTAGTAACATTGCTATATACCAATAATGAAATAGTCAAAAAAGAAATCAAGAAAATGATTCCACTTAAAATAGCTACCAGTAAATATACAAATACATTTTTTTTCACATATATACATATGAAAATACCTAGGAATACATTTAAACAAGGGGGTAAAATATATCTACAAGAAAAAGTGCAAAACAGTAATAAAAGAAATTGAAGAGGCCATAGACAAATGGAAATACATTCTAAGCTCCTGGATCAGAAAAGTGAATTTCATTAAAATAAACATACTACTCAAAACAATCTACGGATCCAAAGCAATCCATACCAAAATACTATCATTTTTCACAGAATTAGAAAAAAAATTCTAAAATTTGTATAGAATCAGAAAAGAGCATAACTAGCCAAAACATTACTGAGCAAAAAGAACAAATCTGGAGGTGTCACACTGACTTCAAAATATAGTACAAGTCTATAGTAACCAACACAGCATAATATTTATATACAAACAAACAACACAGACCAATGAAATAGAATTAAAAACCCAGAAATGAATTCATATATTTACAGCCAACTGCTCTTCTACACAGCTGTCAAGAACATACAATGGGGAAAGAACACTCTCTCCTATAAATTGAGCTGGGAAAAGTCAACTGAAAGAAGAATGAAATTTGACTTCCATCCCTCATCAAATACAAAATCAACGCAGGATAGATTAAACCTGACACTATGAAACTACTAGAAGAAAAGATAAGGACAACTCTTCAGAACATTGGTCTAGGCAAAGAATTTATGGCTAAAACCTCCAAAGTTCAAGCCATTAAAACACAATGAGATAAATGGGACTATATTAAACTACAAAGCTTCTACACAGCGAAATAAACAATCAACATGGTGAAAAGACAAACTCTAAAATGGGGAAGCAAGCCAGGCAAGGTTGCTGACGCCTATAATCCCAGCACTTTGGGAGGCCACAGCAGGTGGATCACCCGAAGTTAGGAGTTTGAGACCTGCCTGGCCAACATGGTGAAACCCCATCTCTACTAAAGATTCAAAAATTAGCCAGGCATAGTGGTGGGTGCCTGTAATTCCAGCTACTTGGGAGGTCGAGGCAGGAGAATCACTTGAACCCAGGAGTCAGAGGCTGCAGTGAGCTGAGATTGTGCCACTGCACTCCAGTCTGGGCAACGGAATGAGACGCCATCTCAAAAAATAAATAAATAAATAAAATGGGGAAACATATTTGCAAACTACTTAATCATCTTACAGGGGACTAATATCCAAAATGTACAAGGAAGTCAGGTAAGTCAGCAGTAAACACAAAATAATCTTATTAAAAATGGACAAAGGCAATGAATAGACACTTCTCCAGAAAAGATATACAGATGGCCAATGAGTATATTTAAAAATGCTCAGCATCTCTAATCATCAGGGAAATGCAAATCATAATCACAATGAGAAAGTTTCTTACCCCACTTAGAGTGGCTATTATTAAAAAGAAAAAAAAGAGTTACAATTATGTGGAGAAAAGAAAACACTTAAACAATGTTGGTGGAAATATAAATTAGTAAAATCACTACGAAGAACTGTGTGGAGGTTCCTCAAGAGCAGAAGCAAAATTGTAAATTCATGTGAGGGCTCAAGCCCTCTTGCAAATTCTGGCATAGTGGCTATAATGCCTACTAGCTGTGACTAGTCCTGGGGTCCTCCATGACCTCATGTTAGTAATTTCCCTTCATCCTGCCCACATATTTGATAATGATACTTTATTAACATATTTATGCCTAGTGTTCCATTATTGGAACGCCAAGCTTGTGGGAGTTATTTACACCCTATTGCTCAAGGTCATCACCAACGTCTGATTTTTCACAAAAAGTTTTGCAACCTCTGGTATAAATGGGTTAAATTGTTCTCAATCACCACTTTTGACCATGCCTTCTGTTTCCTGCCTGGATTTGAACTGATATCTTCATTAACAATTGAATGATGTATTCCTTTTTTGTTTAACAGCTATACATGGTTATAAAAAGAAGAAAAATAAAGTCTATTATTGAAAATCTATTAGCTGTCTTCTTCATTTCTTATATTTCATTTCCAGCAATGCTCCTAACTCCAAAGGGAGTGTATGAAAATCTAACAATCAGTAAATAGAGTCTACAGTGGACTTTATATTAATATTACTCATTCTGTGGATAAACATGTGTGTCTTTCTCAGAGGCATACCATAAACATAAGTCACTAAAACTTCTTTGATCATTATTGTGGGGGGAAAGGAAATATTAGCAAAAAGAAAAAGATGTTTATAGAGTACATAATACATGTTAGGTACTGTGCTTGGCATTTTTTAAATGTTATTTTATTAGACTACACTTTTCAGAGGGAAATCAGCAAGTGCAACCTACTTCTGAAACGAAGTGAAGATACAAAAAAGAAGCATTAATTTGTTTATTGATTTCACTTAGAGTAATAATAAGACCTTCAAACCTTACAGGATATAGTTGTTAAAGCTACACTAGAAATGGACCATCAGGCACAATTATTACTCTTATTCCTACTGACATGCACCATCAAGAAGAGTAATTTAGGGCACCCTCAAGGTCACTAAGAAAGAGAATGATTTCATTAAAGCTATCAAACTTATCTTAACTGTTGTGTTTCTCGTTATATTCTAACGTACTCTTCTTTAACAGAAATATAACTGAAATTTGAATTAAATAAATGTGCTTAGCAGCAGCCATTTCTCAGGAAATGCAATCAATGCACAATAACTTCCCAAATACACAGTAATTTGTAAAAGGCAAGTACTATTATGAAAATAGATACAATTAATGTCAGATATACAGCATAAACCATACAATATTTCTCATTTTGTTCATAACATTTAAGAACATAAAATTAAATTCCACACCTTCTCATCCAATTATATATTTTTAACTTAACTAAAGAATGTATTGGGCTATCAAAAATATATTTGTCAATTAAACTTTAATTGATTCAGGTTGAAACTGTAAATATGAGAGAAACAGAAAAGTGTTTATTATCTAATGAATTTATCCTTTTCATGAACACATTTTTATTTTGAAAATTCAGCTTTATTTTATACTTCAATTATCTTTTTAAAAATACGAATATAAGATAATTTAAAAATACAACAGAAAATTCCATATACCTAGCTTACATTAGGAAACCCCCGGAGGGTGCCTGGTCAATTGGCTATATGTTCTTCCTAGCAAGAACAATTTTAAGGCAAGAAATAATTCCTGGATGATCTATCTGCAGATTTTTTTTTTCACAAAGTGGAGGCTGTAAATCACAAATATAAAATGAAACACTAGATGAGAGTAAACTATTAGGCTGCAGAACTACAGGGACCAGATGACATCTGTGACTTATGCTTAAGCTCTTCAGAACAGACTCACGTGTATGCATATGAAGGTAACTGGTGTTTGTGTACAGTGTAATAAACAAATGAAAATAAAGTAAATAAGGATATGGCAAGATTGACCTCAGAATGTAGTTTTAAATATCATGTCATCCTTGGATATGAAAACAAAAGAAAGAAAGCAAAATAAATATTGCTTTGGAAGTACAAAAATAAAATAGGATTTTAATAATGGGGAAGTTATGATATTTTTAAAATGTGTGTAAATGACTTATGGCTCTGAGAAGCAAGAGCAAAATTGATTTTACCATTTTACTATCATAAAAAATTGATTTTACCATTTTTTCTTCCCCTCTAACTTGAGATAAGTAGTCTCCACATGTGACCCAAGATGTTCATGAAGCAGGGGTAAGAAACCGCTCCTTGTTTTTCAACCACTGAGATTCCTGGCAAATAATAATAATAATAATGATAATAATAATAATAAAATAATAAAAATAACTTTCTGTCATAAAATATACCTAACAAATATAGCAAGAATAAAGGGGTAGTGGTGTCATTGGGAAGAACACTAGTATTTTAGACTGGGAAGATGACTATTCATATTACATAATCTGAAAATATTTGGTAAAACTCTTCCTTATGATAACTTGGAAGACAAATAATCTCTCCAAAGAGAAACCAGGAATTACATAATAGTTTTAAAGTTCGAACTATTTATTGTTGCCAATTGTTATATATAAAGTTTCAGTGCCACAAAAGAAATAGCACTCGTATATAAAATTTTCTTGTTAATTCTCAGTAAGGCAAGGCATTTCCATAGAAGGGTGCGCCCTCACAGGTGGAGCAATGGTGAGCGCACACTTGGACAAAGGAGGGGAAGGGGTTCTTATCTCTGATGCATGTGGCCCCTGCTGCTGTGTCTTTCCCCTATTGGCTAGGGTTAGACGGCACAGGCTAAACTAATTCCGATTGGCTAAAGAGAGCGACGGGGTGAGTACTTTGGTGGGAGAAAAAAAATGGTTATTCAGGGTGGAGAATGTGTCAGGGCAGAGCAGGTAGCAGGTAATCTGAATGAGTCAGGTTGGAGTCAGTAATCAGAATGAGTCATGGTGGAGGAGGTAATCAAAAAAGGTTGCTTTAGGAGGAAGTTAAGTTTAAAAGTAGAAGGCAAAGAATTGAACATACTGACATATTGTTTCTTTGAAGAGAAATTTAGACCTTATGTCTAACATAATCAATATAAAATGAGAATATCTTGAGAAGATAAAGGCCTATTACAACTCAGCCTCTTGACCAGGCACACTTCAAATATTTGACTATTGATAAAAACCTCTGAGTAGATTAATTTATCCAATAGTGAGTTTCCTAACGTTGGACAAAATTACTCAAGTAAAAGAGGGTAAGACTGTGGCTCTCCCTTTTTTGTGTGATGGTTTCAAGTTGACCACAATGAGGTCTAGAGAAATAAATTTTTAGAAAAATATGTGGATGTGGATATCAGTACAGGTAACAGACTAAAATTGCATAATATAAAAAGCCAACCAGATTTTTGAGAATTTTGTACTGATTAATATAGAAACCTAAATTATTGATTAAACATATTATTTGGAGGCAGAAAAGAGAGTCTAATCAAGAATCCTCAACTCTAATGGCAAGGGAGTCTTGAAACATCTGCTCAGCTGGATTTCAGAGTTGTTATGTATTGGTACAGTACATAATTTATGTCTCCAATTGTTTCCTCTCCAGATGTGATCTTTATTACAGTTATCCCTTTACTGTTCTTCATTTAGGTTTAGTTGACATGGAGAAGTCATTTGTCTTTTTAGTTTACAGGCCCCAGAGCAAAAGGAGTCACGACAGATGTAATTTAGAGACAATGAGATCCTGGATATAAGTTTACTGTCCATATTGTATGAAATACTTATGTTACCCTTCTTCGAGAGTGGTTGAGTTTTGTTTTGTTTTAAAAAATTTAAGGGAAACAAGTGCAGTTTTGTTACATGAATATGTTGGGTAGTGATATGGTTTGACTCTATGTTCCCACCCAACTCTCATCTTGAATTTTAATAATCCCCATGGTGTCAAGGGCAGGACCAGGTGAAGATAATTGAGTAATGGGGGCAATTTTTCCCATGCTGTTCTCCTGACAGTGAGTGAGTTCTCATGATATCTAAAGGTTTTAAAAGGAGATTCTCCCTTCTTTTGGCACTCATTCTCCCTACTGTTACCCTGTGAAGAGCTGCCTTCCACCATGATTGTATGTCTCCTGAGGCCTCCCCAGTAATGCAGAACTGTGAGTCAATTAAACGCCTTTTTAAAAATAAATTACCCAGTCTCAGGTATTTCTTCATAGCAGCATAAGAACGAACTAATACAGGTATTAATGAAGTCTGGGCTTTGAGTGTAGCCATCACCTAAGTAGCATACATTGTACCCATTAAGTAATTTTCATCCCCTACCCTCCTCTCACCCTCAAAATGATTCAAATCTCCAGTGACTATTATTAGATATTTTATGTCCATGTGTATGCATTATTTAGTTCCCACTAAATAGAACATGCTGTATGTGGCTTTCTGTTTCTGAGTTGTTTCACTTAAGATAATGGCCTCCAGTTCCATTCTTGGGCTTGTTTTACATGTGAAATGACAAAAACAAGCAATGGGGAAAGGATTTCCTATTTAATAAATGGTGCTGGGAAAACTGGCTAGCCATATGTAGAAAGCTGAAACTGGATCCCTTCCTTACACCTTATACAAAAATTAATTCAAGATGGATTAAAGACTTACATGTTAGACCTAAAACCATAAAAACTCTACAAGAAAACCTAGGCAATACCATTCAGGACATAGGCATGGGCAAGGACCTCATGTCTAAAACACCAAAAGCAATGGCAACAAAAGCCAAAATTGACAAATGGGATCTAATTAAACTAAAGAGCTTCTGCACAGCAAAACAAACTACCATCAGAGTGAACAGGCAACCTACAGAATGGGAGAAAATTTTTGCAACCTACTCATCTGACAAAGGGCTAATATCCAGAATCTACAATGAACTCAAACAAATTTACAAGAAAAAAACAAACAACCCCATCAAAAAGTGGGCAAAGGACATGAACAGACACTTCTCAAAAGAAGACATTTATGCAGCCAAAAAACACATGAAAAATGCTCATCATCACTGGCCATCAGAGAAATGCAAATCAAAACCACAATGAGATACCATCTCACACCAGTTAGAATGGCCATCATTCAAAAGTCAGGAAACAACAGGTGCTGGAGAGGATGTGGAGAAATAGGAACACTTTTACACTGTTGGTGGGACTGTAAACTAGTTCAACCATTGTGGAAGTCAGTGTGGCGATTCCTCAGGGATCTAGAACTAGAAATACCATTTGACCCAGCCATCCCATTACTGGGTATATACCCAAAGGACTATAAATCATGCTGCTATAAAGACACATGCATACGTATGTTTATTGCGGCACTATTCACAATAGCAAAGAGTTGGAACCAACCCAAATGTCCAACAACGATAGACTGGATTAAGAAAATGTGGCACATATACACCATGGAATACTATGCAGCCATAAAAAATGATGAGTTCATGTCCTTTGTAGGGACATGGATGAAACCGGAAACCATCATTCTCAGTAAACTATCACAAGGACAAAAAACCAAACACTGCATGTTCTCACTCATAGGTAGGAATTGAACAATGAGAACTCGTGGACACAGGAAGGGGAACATCACACTCTGGGGACTGTTGTGGGGTGGGGGTAAGGGGTAGGGACAGCATTAGGAGATATACCTAATGCTAAATGACGAGTTAATGGGTGCAGCAAAACAACATGGCACATGGATACATATGTAACAAACCTGCACATTATGTACATGTACCCTAAAACCTAAAGTATAATAATAAAATAAAATAAAATGAAATAAAAAGAAAAGAAATGAGTATCTGTGGCTAAGGGGAAAACTGTAGTTGCTTTTATTCTTATTCAAAATATTTGTTCAGCATGATATGTTCATCAGAACTGACATCCACTGCCCCTTACTGGGGAGCTCATAGTACTCTGTCCATTTTAAGTAACAGCCATATAACTGGTTTAAACCAATGAAGTGTGAGTTAAAGAAATGTGTGTCAAAAAAATAAATTTTAAGGATCATTATGTGGTTCCACCCTGATTTATAATTTTTTGTGTTATAATATCAGCAATATACTAGTTAGGCTTTGCCACTTAGCTTAAATACCTGCCTTATGAAGACATAGATAAATGTTAAAATTCAACTTGTAAGTCTTTAATCCATCTTGAATTAATTTTTCTATAAGGTGTAAGGAAGGGATCCAGTTTCAGCTTTCTACATATGGCTAGCCAGTTTTCCCAGCACCATTTATTAAATAGGGAATCCTTTTCCCATTGCTTGTTTTTGTCAGGTTTGTCAAAGATCAGATAGTTGTAGATATGCGGCATTATTTCTGAGGGCTCTGTTCTGTTCCATTGATCTATGTCTCTGTTGTGGTACCAGTACCATGCTGTTTTGGTTACTGTAGCCTTGTAGTATAGTTTGAAGTCAGGTAGCATGATGCCTCCAGCTTTGTTCTTTTGGCTTAGGGTTGACTTGGCGATGTGGGCTCTTTTTTGGTTCCATATGAAACTGGAAACCATCATTCTCAGTAAACTATCGCAAGGACAAAAAACCAAACACCGCATGTTCTCACTCATAGGTGGGAATTGAACAATGAGAACAAATGGACACAGGAAGGGGAACATCACACTCCAGGGACTGTTGTGGGGTGGGGGGAGGGGGAGGGACAGCATTAGGAGATATACCTAATGCTAAATGACGAGTTAATGGGTGCAGCACACCAACATGGCACATGTGTACATATGTAACAAACCTGCACATTGTGCACAAGTACCCTAAAACTTAAAGTATAATAGTAATAATAAAATAAATAAATAAAATTAAATTAAAAAAATTCAACTTGTAATAAATATGTAGCATGAATCAAATTCTTTGTTGTAAACCACTAAAACATTGAGATTCATTTTTATCATAGTAATTTTACCTATGCTGATTAATACAATGTGAATAATCACTGATCATTTATTTAAAATATAAATAAATTTTAAAGTTAGAAATCAAATTCAATGCAAATACCAATGTTAGTGTTTCTTGTCTTTCACAGCAAAATAATAGTGAAATTTATTCTTTGGTATAGTTACAAATGAATATTTCTTTAACTGTGAATAACAAAATTAATAAATATGAACAGAGGATATTGTTAAACTTTTCTCAAATAAATTTTCACAAGATAATATAAAAATAGATATTTTTAAATATTTTGACATGTTGCCATTTTTAAGTCAGGCTGAATTTGGAAGAAAAAAGATAAATTACAAATTTATAATTATAAAATTATAAACAATTCAGTGGCTTTCTAGTCTACAAATGTCCAAGGAACTTTAATATTTGTATGTGATTTTGTGGCAACAACAGCTAGGTTCTGTGAGTAAATCATGTGCATTTCTGTCATTGCCTCTGGTAAAGATAAAATCAATTTCAAACCTTTAAGACTTGAACCCTAAATTTATAGCCATCATTTTTAGATTATTAGATAAATCACAAAATTTTGTAGCTCTTACTAGGCACTGTTTATTATCTTCAATGGTGAAAAAAGAGACAGATCCATTATGTTTCTTTATGCATAAAGAGTGTTCAGTTGACATCCAGTCTGAACATCGGTGGAGATGATGTACTACCACTTTTACTGCAATCATAAAACAATTTTATGTTCAGATTGATGTGTTTTAACTTAGGTTTGAACTTTCTAAAATTTTGGAAAATTTGAGTTTTCCATGAACATATTTGAAATACAGCTTAATATTAGTTAATTCTGTGTGCCCTGAAACTTTATCCAGTGACAACATTACATATATGTTTGTGTGTATCTGTTTATATTTTACTACCATTCTCTCACTTTTATTAATATACTAAAAAAGTTGTTGTTAGCATTATCATTAAAATATCTTTTTTTTCCAGGTAAGAAAGTAAATTTCATTATTATATGCTGTCACCTTTTCTGAATAGTTTTACAAAAGATAAAAAAAAAGATATCTTTAATTGATTTCAATGAAAACACAAAATTCTATATACACTTTCATATTCAGCACACAAGTTGAGAATGAAAATTCTACATTACTGTGTAGTGAGGGTTTTGGGAAATCTTTTTAACATGTTCGAAATTGATACCTCCTCTGGGCATTCTTCCAATGTTTTCCTCTCTTATATTAATGAATGTTGGGGCTGGCTAATAGTTAATCTGCTCTCTTTCTGCTACACAATGATTATACCTTAAAAAAACGGGATAAATCATACAGCCTCTACCTCTGACTATAGCGATGAATGGAGAGACACTTTGTGACCTGAACAAAATCAATCAGAATTCTTCCCTGGGATCCTTGATATTGAAGTAGTCAGTAAAGCATAGAGGCTTTACTCTGTTGTAATTATAGAAACCAGGAGCCAGATTTCTCATAAATTTGTGGAAGTTCATCTAGTAGAACAGAATGAATTCAAACTTCAGAAAGAAGAGATAGCTGGAGAAAAGAGAGTATAACCTAATTTAAGTATACAATTAGAGTTTGTGTGGAATGAGAACTATTTTGATTTTGAATTATTGTTAGATAAAACTGAAACTGAAATAGTGTATTTTGCAAATATTGAAGAAATTGAAGTATGAAAAATGGGAGGAAATAATTTTTAATTCAATCAAAAAATGAATTATTCCTATAATAGCAGAAATAGAATTATACTGAACAAGATAAAACATTTTATTGTTTAAATCTTATAATTGTTTGATATATTACTGGCCAAATTTTCAGCTGATCAATTACTCCTAGTAATGTTACTATTTTTGTTTTATATATTTGTGGGTATGTTAAAAATGTCTACATGTTTTATAATTGATTGATCTTCTTGATGAACTTCCTTATCATTTTGGGTTGATTCAATTTGTATACTGCCCCTTTTTTTTTTTTTTTTTTTTGCTGTAAGGTTTATTTATTTATTTATTGAAACAGAGTCTTACTCTGTCACCTAGGCTGGAGTGCAGTGGTGCGTCATGGCTCAATGTAGCCTCAACCATCTGGGCTCAAGCTGTCCTCTCACCTCAGCCTCCAAAGTAGCCAGGAATATAGGTGCACACCACTACAACTGGCTAACTTTTTGATGTGTATTTTATAGAGATAGAGACTCACTATGTTGCCCAGGATGGTCTTGAAACCCTGGCCACAAGGGATCCTCCTGCCTCAAATTCCCCAAAGTGCTAGGATTACAGGCATGAGCCACTGCACTTGGCCTAGTTTGACCCGTATAAAAATGTCTACATCAAGTTATTTGGCTTGTATTTGCTTAATATTTTTAAAGCTTTGCCTGTATATTATATCTGATATTAGATTCAAGATTTCTGTATTTAAAATATTTTAGTAGTTTTTTTATTTCAATTATTCCAAATTTTTCTGTTATACATAGATTTAAAGATTATTTCCTTCTTTTATATTTTTTGCCTTGTTTCTTGTCTTACATTGAATTATTGTAATTTATTCCTTATTTTTATGCTGATTTTTAAATTATTACCTCTCTTTCAGCAGTTACTTGGAAATATGCCATGAACTCATTCAATAATGAAAACCTACAACGTATTTACGCACAAAAAAGAAAAAGAATCTATGCATTGTTTTATCTTTTTATACTTATTTAAAGAAATAGACTAATTTTGCCTAAATGTAGGTAAAATGGAGGTAAAAAAGAAACCTTAGGAAATTATTACAACAATTTAAGTAATCAATGATGGTTGCTTGAACTAAGAGGCAATTGGCAATGTCAGATTTTTTTAATCAATTTTAGAAGTTAAAGTTGATTGTACTTCTAGATTGATTGATTATGGAGTTCAAGGGAAAGACAGACATCAAAGAGGACTCATGTTTTTGGTCTTGTGTGGGATGAGTAGATAAGGGTTTAAAATTTTTAAAGTTATGTTTTGAACCTGTTCAGTCTGAGAAACCCACTTCATATCCAAATGGAAAAGTCAAGGAGACACTTGTATATATGAGACCATTATTCAGGAAAGAGACCTAGAATGCAGCTGTAATTTTCAGTGCTAAATATGTACAGAAGACATGTAAAGCCAATGGATTGAATAAGACCACAGAGTACATACAGAGAGAATTTGAATAAGTCAAGGAACTAAGAAGGAACTCACAAGAAGAAGCTGTATATAACAGGAGGAAAACCAAGAAAGTGTGCCATCTGGAAAGCTAAGTTAAAAAAAAACAAGAAGCGGGCATGATCGACTATGGCAAACCATTTCCTCTAGTCAAGTGAGAGAAGGGAACTTGATTTTTGAATTCACCTATAAAGATACTTTTGATCAATTTGTATCGGCCCCTGAGAGAATGGGAGGTGATGAAGTGGTGAGAGGGGTACAGGTGACTACTTTCTTAAAATTTTTTTTTTTCCACAAAGGAACCAAAATATAACAACCGATAGTGGGAAGAGAAAAATAAATTTAAGAGATCATTAAGTCTAATAACCCAGTGCTTCATGTGTATGTTATTTTCTTAGCTTTGTTAAAAATGACATTCGTACTTGTGATTCTGTTTATTTTTAGAGCTTCTAAGTTATTTGTGTTCTCTGAGAAAAGAAAGGGAATGCAATAACTTTATTCCCTGAATTTAAAACTAAAAGTTGCGTATGAAGGAAACAGATAGAAACACCAACACCTGGATATAGCAACTTGATAAAAAGCTTTTATAGCACAATTTAATCAGTCCATCTATGTTATAATTATGCCAAATATATGTTAATATGAATTATATGTGAATCAAATTAACATTTAATTTACATGATGTTAAATATACATTTGGCTAAATTAGATTATCACTGTGATTTTTGTATCACTGGGATAGAGAAATAAGTCACATTTTAAAATATATATATTTTTTATTTGTATGATAATGTTATCATTACAAAATGTAATGTAAAAGAATCATCACCAAAATTTAGTAGTAAAGAATTTCTAATTTTATATTATGTTGCAAGAAAATAATTTATCGGTACTCTAAATAGCTGATTCCTTTGTGTTTGTTCAACTATATCATTTTCATCAAGAAAAAATTCCATATTTTCATTTTTCCTTTAAGAAAGTTTAAAACTATGATTGGTGCTTGTCAAATATTTTAAAATATTTTAACTTCAACAGTTGGTATTGTCTAGTTGTCAACTGGAAAATAGCTTTACAAAAATATAATGTATATAAAACTCACCTGTTTATTTATTTTATTTTATTTTTTTTCTGAGATGGAGTCTCGCTCTGTCGCCCAGGCTGGAGTGCAGTGGTGCGATCTCGGCTCACTGCAATCTCCATCTCCCAGGTTCACACCATTCTCCTGTCTCAGCCTCCCAAGTAGCTGGGACTACAGGTGCCTGCCACCATGCCTGGTTAATTTTTTTGTATTTGTAGTAGAAACAGGGTTTCACCGTGTTAGCCAGGATGGTCTTGATCTCCTGACCTCGTGATCTGCCCGCCTTTGCCTCCTAAAGTGCTGGGATTACAGGCGTGAGCCACCACACCCAGCCAAAACTCACGTATTTTAAGTGTAGCAAGAAAGCTTTTAAAAAATATTTTGCTTGCTATCTATTATGTAAGGGTTCATTTTTCTGTATTTTTAGAATTTATAGTTACAAATTGGATAAAAAAAATTTTTGACTATCTCATGTTTTTCTAATAATTTTCTTTTCTTTATACTCTGTATTCTGAAGTAAATATATTATGTCTAAAATGAAGATGATTTATTGTACTTTTATTTTCTCCTCATTAAAGTAAATTATGAAGTTATAAAATTGACATTTTGCCTTTGATTCTTTCTCAAAATAATAGACTAATTCTATATGTATTGTTTCTTAAAATACTCATAAATAAATTATGCTAAAATACTAGAAAATAAATACATACCTTTAAAGTCATTAAGAATCATAATGCCATAAACAATTATGCCACAATTAAAATTATAATCCAACCTAATATATATTCTTCTACATTTAATATTTGGAACATTTTTATAAACATTTACACAAACAATGGAATAAAAGTATTAAATATTTTTCATTTACAAAATTCAAGGGCAGAGTCAACACTAAATAATATATTTAAGTCTATAAAAAGGTAGAAACTGAACTTCACATTCCATATCACCAATTCTATTTTCTGCTCCATTACTTCTGCTTTTTGTTCCTTCTCTGAGAGCTTATATTCTTCTAAGGTACTTGTCTATTTCCATTATTTCCCTTTCTCCTAATTCTCCAAACAGCTCTCCTTTCATTTGTTTATTTTATTATTTTATCTCTGGTTATTTTTGAAATTCATGTCGTCTTAAATTTGCTGAGACTTAAAATAGAATTTTAACACATTTTTTAGCTAATTTTCTTAACTGCATTTTGGTTACCACCTTATATGATTATTTGAAGATACATACAAATTTTTTTTTCTTATTTAGTCAATTGTGAATGGTGTTTCAGGCTTCTAGTTAGCCTGTAAATTGATCAAGATTCTTCTTTATTTCCTTCATTTAGTTCCAGATAGCTATTCAAAGCTTTCTTTCCAATTTTTAACTTGAGCATTCATTTCTTATAATGAGTATTACCTGCTAGCTGTTCCTGAAATAAATGGGGGCAAATATGGAATTCTAAATAATCTCACTTGCGGAATTTAATTTCAGTATAACCATTCATTGTAACTTTTGAAGCAGATTATGTCCAGTCTCTTTATCAGGTGTGGCTATCTTTCACAATAGCAGAAAATTTCCCACATCGTGGAGAAATCTCATTTCATTGCTAACTTTCAATTTGACACAGCAACTGGGATTCTCATCATAGTTCACTGTTAACATTTAATCATCAGCAATAGAATTTGATTGTTCCAGCTTTTCCTGCCTCAGCCAACGTGACTAATAAATGCAAGTAGAGTTTAGACTAAAAGTTATGACACTGATGTTTAATTTCTTAATTTGAAGCTTCCAATAGGTGTTTGGCATTTTACTGCTTTATCACAGTTGTGTTACAGTGTGCTGAGATACTGATTATCTCATCCTTTTCAGTCAGAGCCCCTGCCTGAGTTGTCTCTACTCAAAAGCAGTCTCAGTTTTTTGTTTGTTTGTTTGCTTGTTTTTTAGGTTGAGCTGTATAAATGTTATCAGATTCTATATATGTCAACATTTTGAAAATGTTGAAAAAACTGTTATATATTATTGTCATCAGATTTTTGTACAGGCTATACAATATCCATGTCTCCATGGATACAAATTGATTTAAAGTTAGCATCATTGTCATACATAGAAAGTTTTCTGCATTAATCATTAGCCATACGGAGCAGCATTAAATATCTGCCCATTTCCTAAGGACTAACGAAAACATAGATATACCCAAATTTGGTCTTTACGTTTATATAAATGTTCACCAACAGTAGATAAGAATTCTCAATGAGGTAACCCAGTGAGAAGATTCATCATCAATAATCTGATTGTCTTCACTGATGGATAGGAGGATGCTGGCTGGTTGAGGCATAAGGGTCACTAACTCAATGTCCTTGACTAAAAGAGCAGGTAACTAGTTGCACTGAGATGTCATTACAAAAACATTAAATGCTTACTATCATTGCTATGCTGAAATAAATACATAAATAATAAATAAATCAATAAGAGCACTACTCATATATGCAAAATATATTTAACATATATTTATATTTAGCTTTGGGGTGACAGACTTTTTGAAAAATGTTTTTTGTTATCAATAAAGTCAAACAAAATGTAATGTCTGTATTAGTCCATTCTCATGTTGCTATAAAGGACTGCCAAAGACTGGATAATCTACAAAGGAAAGAGGTTTAATTGACTCACAGTTGCACATGACTGAGGAGGCCTCAGGAAACTTACAGTCATGGTGGAAGGGGAAGTAAACACGTCCCTCTTCACGTGGCAGCAGCAAGGAGAAGTGCCGGGCACAGGGGGAAACACCCCTTTTAAAACTATCAAATCTTGTGAGAACTCACTCAATATCATGAGAACAGCATGAGGTTAACCAGCCCCATGATTCAATTACCTCCCACCCGCTCCCTCCCACAACATGCGAGGATTATGGGAACTACAATTCAAGATGAAATTTGGGTGGGGACACAGCCCAACCATATCAATGTCTCAAAAGACTTTTTAGGCCACACATTCTCTAGAGTCTAAATATTTCAAAAGTTAAAAATCAAACGTAACATGCTTCAAGCATTTTCTTCTTGTTTGGAACCAACTATACCCCACAGTTAATGGGTGCAACTTCAGAATTGTAATATTCATTACATTATAATTCTTCAACTTTATACTTAGTCATTATTGTATTATAAAAATTTTAACAAGTTATATCAGCTGATTTCAAGTGAACTGGGGGAAGCTTAATGATCTAAAATTAAATGATTAAGGTTTAAAACAAAGCAGAATCACTCTAATAGGAATTGAGTAATTTAGTATTATTAAGCATTTTTATGGGCTATTTAGCCATTTTAAAATCTATTTTTTTTTTTTTGCTGTTGTGTTCAGAATACATTGTATGACACACAGGCTCAAAATGAAGTGCATTATTTGTGAAGAGTTTTTCATAACAATTCATTTTAAGTAATGTTACTACATTTACACTTGTTTAAAACACATTGGGATTCATAGCAAATAGTGACTCCACCTACATTTTACAAAATATATGAGGCCAGACACCCTGGCTCACACCTGTAATTCCAGCACTTTGGGAGACCCAGGTAGGCAAATCACTTGAGCCAGGAGTTTGAGACCAGCCTGGCCAACATAACGAAACTCTGTCTCTACTAAAAATGAAAATATTAACTAGATGTGCTGGCACACCCCTGTAATTCCAGCTACTCTGGAGGATGAGGCATGAGAATCGCTTGAACCCAGGAAGCAGAGGTTGCAGTGAGCTGAGATCCTGCCATTGCACTCTAGCCTGGGCAACAGAGCAAGAATCTGTCTCAAAAAAAAAAAAAAAGAATCATATATATAAGTATATATTTAAATTTATACATATGAAAACTTCCTGTATGAATATAAAATTATCACCTCCTGTGTAAAGACTGAATAAAACAGCATTATTGGGGAATTATATATGAAAATGCTAAGAACACAGTGTTTAAGTCTGACTTATATATGCATCTGAGAAGTAGCCAATAATACATGGTCAATCACAAAATGCTAACATAAAATGTAAGTCATTATAATATACTTCTAAAATTCCTCATTCTATTTTGAAAGTTGACTATATCTACTTTTTTTAATCCAAACTGAAAATTAATCATGTAGTGAATACAAAGGAAATGTCTGAAGTTTATTTTTTGGATTGTCATGTTGATAAGTTTCTACAAACTTTTCTTCCCAGAAGTCTGTTATACACATTCTGTGAATTTACATTTGCTTCAGAAATTTTCCCACCATTGAGTTTTCAGCCTCACAGTCTCAGTCAATTACTTTTTACCTGGATAAGTAAGCAGTTTTCTAAATATTTGGAAAATAAAACTTCATAATATAATAATATTACTAAACTTTCATCATCCTGAGGACAATATGCTGAATGTGATGTATTTCCTTGTAAGATAAATGAAATAGCATATTAAAAGGTAACACCAAATGGAGAATCTGCATTGATATCTTAAAAGCAGTATACAAATGTGATTTGCTATTATTGTAATCAAATATTAACTGTGAAAATATAAACAATAAATAATGTCAGTAAAATTATCTAGAATAATGCCCTGCTCATGCTAGATATATAATAAGGTTTATTTGATTCTACAATAAAACTTTTCCTCAAAATTAAGGTCAGAAACTACATAGTACTTATTCTTTTTTTTTTTTTTTTTGAGACAAAGTCTCACTCTTGTCTCCCAGGTTGGAGTGCAATGGCACGATCTCAGCTCACTGCAACCTCCACCTCCTGGGTTCAAGTTATTCTCCTGCCTCAGCCTCCCGAGTAGCTGGGATTACAGGTGCCTGCCACCACACCCAGCTAATTTTTGTATTTTTAGTAGAGACGGGGTTTAGTAGAGACTCGAACTCCTGACCTCAGGTGATCCTCCTGCCTCGGCCTCCCAAAGTGCTGGGATTACAGACGTGAGCCACAGCACCTGGCCTAGTACTTCTTCTCTTTTACGTGGGAGATAGCAAATTAATTGATAAAGCAAATGATAAATTAAAAATAATTACTGATATAATCTAGTTCGTGTTATATGACTCAGACTGAAGTAAATTCTGCTTTCTTGGAATTACTATAACACTGTTTTGTACCTTTTCTGTATTATTTGTCTGTAAGTTATATCTGATAGATAAATAGGTTGACACATACATACATACATACATATATAGATGAATATTTGATTTTGGAACCTCTTTGTAGATAGTTGGCATCAATTTAATACACCATACACTCTGTATGATGTTTGTGGTATAATTGCTCCATAATAATGACAATGATAGAGGAAAGATAAGAGGGAAAATGATAAGAGCTTCCTATAGGAACTTGAACTAGGACATGTGGACTGGGTGTCACTGGGAAGAAAAAAAAAACAGAATAAGTAAGAAAGCATTCACAGAATAAAACAGCCTAACAGAAGAGTGGAAGCAGGTGTACCTGTAGCATGCTTGGGAAACAGATTACACAGAATTGGATGAAACTAAGAATAGTGAATGGTATACGGGGAGTTCTTCTGTTTAAGACACTCCAACACAAAATGATGTTCAAATTATAATATTGTGGGTAAAATGTTCAGAGGTCTCATTTCTTCTGATGAATGATCAGAGGAAGAGCACAGCCTAAACTTGGCAGAGCTGCGCATAACCAGAGAAACTAAGCAATTGGATTCACTCATTAATTCTCAACTATTCTTTTCTGGCATGCATTAGAGAATACAGTAATTATGCAACCCTGGAATGTTAAAATCTGACAGCTCTACTAAAAGTCTTTCTGGTGCTGTATTTTTAAATGGTTCTGCTTCACCAGCTGGGGAAGGTTTCAGTAGTTTCTGTAAAATATAAACCATTCTCATCTTTTCAAGTCATTAGTATTTTGGTGAAAGTCATAACAAGCCCAGATTCCACGCTGAGGACATCTGCATCTGAACATCCTAAAGCAGCCTTGAACTCACTGAAAACCTTAGTGCAAAAATTAGCTACCGCATTGATTTGAATATGAGTGCACAGTATTGGTTTTCTTTTTTCGTCTTTTTTATCTCCAAATAACTTGATCTGAGGGCCATTGCATGGTGTGTTACAAAATTAGTGATAATTACTCATACTGAAAAAAGTAAAAACTAAATTAATAATACAACTAAGGGTGAAATCAAGGGAGACAAATTTTATATGATTTCCTCATATTAATTTAGGTCAGCTATTGGATAAAAGCAAATTTTATAAAACTGTTATAGCATATGAAAAGATTTGGAAAAGAGATGATGAACAAAAGCTTAAAAAGTTCAAATTATCATCATGTGCTGAGTCATAGGATATATCTAAACGCTAAGCCCTTAGAAATCTTGCCTTTCTTGCTTATAAGTATGTGGATTATTGAATAAGTTTTACGTCCTAAAATTATATTCTCTGCTGAGAATATATTTTTCTCTCCTTTCAGACTTGAAAAGTTTCAAATTTTTGAGCCTTCATAGCACTCTGAACCTCTTCTTAGTACTTTTCAGAGAACACATAGTGATAATTTTGCCACTAGACACTAAATTCCATAAAGGTCACTGTCCATCTGGAACACGAATTTATCCTGAGTGTAAGCCAACTTCAACATACAAAAAACAGACATAAAATATTTATTAAATGGATGGACCTGTTAAGTGATTATAAAAATGCTGAGTGTTATAAAGAAGAAATATAGGCAATGAATAAAGGTGGACCTATGGGAACTCACACTTAAACTGAGATATGAAGTTTAAATATGGATTGGCTATGAAACCAGAGATTATTGAAGTGTAGAAAAGGGCATTCTAGGCTAAGGGAGCTAGATGCATTCAATAATTTCTGAATCATTACAGCCTGTATATACAACTAGAAAATGACTGAAGCTAGAATTCTGAGGATTATCAACATTTACATTTAGGGAAAGTGGAGACTGGAAATGAACTAAAAATGAACAAATAAAGAATAGTATGGAAAACCTGGGGAGTCATATCATGGAACGAAAGCAGAAAGTGAAAGTGCTACCTACCTTCTATCTATCTATTATCTATCTATCTATCTATCTATCTATCTATCTATCTATCTATCTATCT